>NC_085010.1:27146789-27149289 GCF_963854185.1 Sardina pilchardus | reverse complement strand
GTGTTTGTGGATGTGTGTGTGTGTGTGCGTGCACGCACGTTACGTGTGTGTGCATGGCCATCTGTATGTGTGTGTGTGTGTGCGTGTGTATGTGTGTGCGTCCATGTGTGTGCGTTCGTGTGTGTGTGTGTGTGTCCGTGTGTGTGCGTTCGTGTGTGTGTGTGTGTGTGTGTGTGAGTGTGTGTATATGCACGCCCATGCGTGTGTGCACAAACACACATTAGAGAGAAATACTGCAGAGGGTAAGCAGGCGGAGAAGCTCCCAAACCATCAGTGTCTCTCTCAAATTACTTGCCAGGTCCAGCTAGCCAGCAGTGTCTTAACCTTGCGCTGCCCGTGTGAATATCCCCTTCTGTAACTGAAGCGCTGCCTAGCCTCCAAATCCCCACCGGAGCCTCTCTTGGATCCTCAAAATAAATAGCCGAAATGAATCCCTAAAATACCTCATCAATCCCTCGGCCTACCAAAGCGGATAGTTCCTGCGATTCCCACCCACTTCAAGGTCACTGGCTCCAAAAAATGAGGGAGGGTGAGAGAGGCAAAGAAAGAGGAACGAGGGGAAAAAAAGGCAGACATCTTTTCTTTCTTCAAAAAAGCAGAGCAGAGCAGAGCGATTTGGTATGTCTGCACTTACAACAACAAACAGGAAGGAAAATAAATGTTTTTTTATAAAAAAACATTTGAAAATACAAAGCGGGCTGTGATACAAAAGACAGTGGCGGAAGACTTGAGGAAGAGAAGCCAACAGGCACACACACACATACACATACTGTACACACACACACACACACACACACACACACACACACACACACACACACAATGAGTTAGCGTTAGAATGTGAAAGTGTGTCGGTTTTTGTCTCTGCCTCCCACTGCCTCCACCCCACTGCGCTAATAAAGCCCATCGCTCACGGCAACTGCCTCCGGCCCATCCCTCCCTGCCCTGCCTCTGATGGATGCTCACCTCGGCCAGTCGCCCGACACACTCCAGCAGCCATGGCCCCGCAGAGCCCTCAGAGCACCAACACAACATGCATCAGACCTGCCGTCCTATTCACCACAACATACCATTCGCCATAATATTCCATTCACCACAACATACCATGCACCATAACATACCATTTACCATCCTACTCACCACAACATTCCATTCACCATAATATACCATTCACCCCAACATACCATTTACCTTCCCATTCACCACAACATTCCATTCACCATAATATACCATTCACCCCAACATACCATTTACCGTCCTATTCGCCATATACCATTTACCATCGTATTCACCATAACACATACCATGTGCCATAACATACCTTTCACCGTCCCATTCACCATAATATACCATTTACCATAACATACCATTCACCATCCCATTCACCATAACATACCATGCGCCATTCCATACCATGCGTCATAACATACCATTTACCATCCCATTCACCACAATACACCATTTATCATACCATACCATTCACCATCATGTCAACCATGTCATGACAGTGCTAAAAACAGGGAGACATTTTGCTATTAGTATCAATCCATACATCTATCTTTAATCCATCTAAAAATCATCCACTCATTAATTCATCTATCTACTGTATCTATCTATCTATCTATCTATCTATCTGTAATTCCCCCACTCTCTCTCTCTGTCTTTACATCTTGGCACAGCGGATCCAGAGTCCAGTCCATTAGCTGTCCGAGCCCCTGGTGAGAGAGTGAGTGAGCCGAAGCCTGCTGTATCATGGCGCTGCAGGGCTCCCACCCTGGGCCGCTGGGATGGCCATGCATGGCCTCAGGCCATGAATCAGCGCACAGCGCCGGTGTCTGGGGCCCGCCGACCGGGCAGAGCGAGAAGAACGCCGCAGGAATACAATACAGGCTTTTATTTTATAATGCTGCTAGGGGGCCTCCTCGGTGGAGGGGAGCAACTGGAGCTAGGTGTTGAAGTAGTAAATTAAATGTTGATACAAAGTTTTACTACACACACATGCACACACATATATCTGAGTGGGTTTGTATGTGTGTGCATGTATGGCATGTATGGCATGTGTATGTGTATGTGTATGTGTATGTGTATGTGTATGTGTATGTGTATGTGTATGTGTATGTGTATGTGTATGTGTATGTGTATGTGTATGTGTATGCGTGTATGTGTCTACCTGCCTGTGTCAAGTGATCCCTAGGCAGGGTGTTCATGACACAACTATGTGTGTATGTGTGTGTGAGTGTGTGTGAAAGAGGTAAAGAGTGTGAAAGAGAGAGAGAGAGAGAGAGCAGAGACCCAAGCGAGGAAGAAGGGAGAGCCTGGTGGGTGACCTGGCGAATGCTGGTGTCCAGCCCGTCTTGCAGCACATTGGCTCGAGATGACACGTGAGCCACAGGGGCTATTTCAGTCTTCAAAGCACACCTACAGGCAGGGGCTGACGAATGGCCCATCGATGACCCTGTAGCCACCATTTCATCCCCGCCTCTGGCACATCTGAGCGCTG
>NC_085010.1:27129289-27144289 GCF_963854185.1 Sardina pilchardus | reverse complement strand
ACTTCCCTCGTTCTCTATCTCAGCATGGGGGGACCTCGATTCGGAAAAGCCAGCTGTGGCGAGACTGAGAATCCCACATTTATCACGGGGGAAAGCCCACAAGTTGAAATAATGTGGCCATTGGCTTTTATAGCGGCCTCAGACAGACACAGAATAGGTTCCCATTCATTCCCTGATGAAGGTGATTTGTGCGAGCAGGCGAAAGAAGGTAAGAAGGTATACCACTATCTTTTCATATAGTGCCATCAAGAATGATGCACCTTGCACAAAAACACTAGGCCTACATATTTCAATCTAATAATGCTAATATGCTTTCATATTATGTTATAGTCCTCTCAATTTTGAATAGATTGTTGGAATAAAATTCTTATAAGGGTTTAGTTCAGCTCAACAGGTATCAAAAGCTACCAGTTACATTGTGTAGCACAGTGGTTCTCAAAGTGGGGTCCGTGACCCATAGCCAAGGGGTCCGTGAAATAATTTGCTTGAAATTATAACGTTAACATTTTAAAAAGATTATGCTCTTTTCACCCATAAAACAAGTAAATTGTGGTCCTACCCACATTAACTTGGGATAGTGGACCCGGCCACAACTTCAGAGAATACGAATGGTTAACTGTTACGGTTACAAGGGGGTCCTCGGAAAATGTTATCCCCTAAAAGGGGTCCTTGGAACCAAAAACATTGAGAACCCCTGGTGTAGCACACTCCCTGCTTACTTGACTTGGCTGCACAGCGCATGGCCATGCCATAGATTAGTCATGTGCAGAGGCAGGGGTTGGCATGAGAATCAGTGGCAAGTAATGAAGCCATTTGACCGATATCTCTTACTGATGTCATGCCAGAGGACACTAAATGACATATTTGCTAATCATATGTTCATTACAAGGCTATGCCGCTCGTGGGAGTTAAAGTAAATGTAAGTCGTTCGGTGCACGTAAGTGCACGGTGAGATTGATCAGACACAGCAAGGATTGCAATGTAATGATGTGGCTAATTGAAGGGCTGCGTGTATGTATAATAAAGCGAATGATGTAACGCTGGAGCAACGATGCACAGCGATCCGCTAGCTATTAGCATCGCCAGGCTCAGTCTCATCTGTTAGCAGCACGAGAGAGGCGCGAGAGAGTACAATTTGTGGCGCCGGATTCAGCTGGGTGGCTCAGGATTATAATCGCCTCTGTTTAGAGGAGGTGACTGAGGCCAGGACGCAGGGAGGGCTTTAATGAGAGCTAATATTTCCTCGCACGCTGTGGGGGCCCCCGGGGAAACGGCCCTCAATTTTCCACCCTGACAGATTTACACATCTGCCCTGGCCACCCTACACGCGTCCACATCGCCCCAGGGTGGGGCAGGGCAGGGAAGGGCAGGGGGGGGGGGCAGATGGGGTAAGAGAACACATAAAGTGGTTGTGGCTCGGGGAGACCGTCAGAGCACTGGAGGTGAGAAAGCGCTTGTTTAGGACTCGGAAAGAAGTCTGTGGAAATGAAATAAGTCCAGAGCAGAGAGAGGGAGAGAGGGGGGGGGGGGGGGGGAAGGGGGAGAGAAAAAGAGGGAGATTGAGAAATGTTGAGAGAAAGAGAATGTGATGGAGAGGGGGGAAATGTTGAAAGAAAGAAAGGAAAAAAGAGATGGAGGTAGACATTTTCAAAGGCAGAAAGAGATAAAACGACAGACAGAAATGCTGAAAGAAAGAGAGGGAGAGGGAGAAAAGTGGAAATGACGTGTGTACTGATGAGGTGTGCTCTCTGTGGACATGATGAGCGTGCTCAGCAGATATGCCTGCTTTTATTTACTGCTCTAAATATGGCTGGGCAGAACTGGAGCAAAAACAGGCTTGTCTTTGACCTTGTGATGAGATTCTTTTTTTCTTCAGTAGGCTAATACAGGACAATATATCTTCACCATGATTGACTGGGAGTCACCTTTTGAATATCCTCCCAAAACTTTAGCAGCACTTTCTGTTGAAACTAGGGCAGTTCAAGATGGAGTGGAGGGAGAATAGTGAAAAACATATTAACTCCTGGCTGACTGACCATTACAAGTGCACACTGGTCTGAAATCAGCAGTTAAATAATGTTCTGTTCCTGGAATTTCACCTTGGGAATCAATAAAGTATCTATCTATCAATCTATCTATATATACTGTACATCTATCTATCTATCTATCTTTAACTCAATTAATGTGACTTCAAAATCCATGCAACCAGCTGCTACAGTGTATTAGTGGCACACATGACTGTCGTGACATTTAACAACTCACTTTTATAAAAAATGAAAAACATCTGCCTGTTTTTGTCTAAAAAATTGTTAGCAGAGAGGCCATCCGTCAGAGAGCTAAAGGACGTGGCAACGCTCAACAACCGATTAGAGCCAAAGACAGATGGATTAAGGCAATGACCTGATGAAGACGAGTAGAGAACATTTTCTCAATTTGCATGCAAATCAAGAAAACATTAATTCAGGAGGCTACACACACACACACACACACACTTACACATATTAACTATTTCCACACTACAGATCTATGAATAAACTCCTATTTATACGTTAAACGTGTAACATTAAACGTTGACACATAACGCAAGTAAGCATTCAGTGCCCAACTCTGTGACACCTGTAGGTAGGTTAATGTTAATTGAGAAAGTAATCAATTTTGCATTGAACCCAGAGGGAGGTTATGTCTACCCTCCAAAATGTCCCTTCAAAAATCACTTATACAGTCCTTTTGCCCATCAGCTGTTCTACTGTCTACACATCCAAAGAAGTCAGAATAAACAGTAATGAGAAAAAAAATTAACATTAGAAACAAGAAAGTAGCATTTACCCATAATCCCTCGAAGCAACTCACCAACATCACTCAACATAAGCACTGAAATAGCACCTCTTATTGATAAAATGGATCTATTTCCATACTTAAGAACCAAGTTCCATATAGCACCCTTCAGAACCCTATTTTCTAAGAGTGGATCTTGGTCTATTCTGGTACTTCAGAGACTGTGTTGGTTTTAATGCATACAGTGCAGACAACAGACCCCTGGGTCAAACTGTCAGTCAAAGCGTGTGGGTGAATTAATCCCCACAGGGTTGGAGAGGAGCAGGAATAAGAAACATGGGGAGAGGTAGGTTTGTCCAGCCACTAGGTGTGTTCCCTTGCCAACCTGCACGTACAACATGTACCAGGGGCCATTACAGCCCTCGCTGCCTGCACTGCCTGCTCCCTTTCATCTGACGCCAGTGCCACCGGAGCAGCCTGTTCCGCACGTGTAGCCACAGACGTGTGTGTGTGTGTGTGTGTATGTGTGTGTGTGTGTGTGTGTGTGTGTGTGCCTTTCGTCAGTGCGGCATACTGATGGGGTCATGTTCCCATGGAAATCTCGCACTCAAAGGGAGCATAAATAGAACATGTTTGTCCTGAGAAAGGCTTGTTTGTTTGTACATGTACCTGTGGAGGTAATGTAGTAGCGGATAAGGAGCTGGGCTGGCATGCAGTGGCCTGAAAAGTTGTGGGTTCAATTCCCGGCTTTCACCGATGTGCCCTTGGCCTTTCGTTTAATTGACATGTGCAAGTCGCTTTGGATAAAAGTGTCATGTTAAATGAATACATTTAAATGTAACCTTTACAACTCATTTATAAATGTGTTGTAAGGCATAGAAGTGCCCACTTTAGATGAGCTCACAAAATATTCTCAACTAACCACTTGTCACACGTACTGTAAGTTGCGAACTATTTGTTTTTCAGCAAAAGCCATGACGAAACGGTAACAAATAAATGTAAAGAGACATATCATGTGGAGGTTTTTTTTCCGTTTTGGCAAGTAGCCGTATGATAAGCAGGATAACGTATAGAACACCAGTCATTATCAGGAAAATTAGTCCATTAATCGGGGGGGAAGCAAGAGTAACCAAGCAAATGAACAGAATTCTCTCAGTTATTTTGGAACAGTTTGATGTGGATCAACACCGTCACACACCTCAAAAAGGTGACGGGAAGGATATGAGCTACTCAGAAACACTTCTGATAAAAGGTGCTACAGTGTGCATCAGAGAGCTGAGAGGCCTGTCAGTGTCCTCGACTGGAAAAATCTGGATCAACTGTAGGTTGTACATCGCCTACTAGTGCACTCGGGTGTGGCACTTCTCTGCACATGTAAATAGCAACACTGTTTTCAGCACCCCATTAATAACATGTAGTGGAGTAGCTTACTCAAGTACATTGGAGTAGGAAGTATCCTCTCCTAGGAAGCTTCCAGAAACACCTCTACCCTCAATGTCGCCACAGTCTCATCAACACTGTTGGGCCACCCCGGGGACCTTGCCATTTCCGTTTCCATTTGCGTCGGGGGCTATAGCGGACACGGCGTTGGACAGATCCAAACAGCAACTGTGACAAGTTCAGCCAGCAAGGCCTCGGAGCTGACAGAGTCGATTAGGGTAGAAGTGGCCAGACAACAGACCCTTCGTCCAGACGTCTCCTGACCTCATCTCTTAGCATTCGGCGGAGTGTCACAATTGTTTATTTATATATCTAGTTATTTAGCTATTTGTTTATATATTTAATCACTCCACTTGGCATTCAAGCTATGACTACGACTATCACTATTTGGCAGCTCTAAGTCCTGTGATTAGCCATTCTAAGCTCCTCTTGTCCTCATATGATTATGGCTAAGGGTTTTTTTTTTGCTTTTGTTTTTGTTTTTTGTTTGTTTGCTGTGTGCGAAGACGAGGCACTGCACAGATGGTGTCAGGGCAGGACATCCACACAGCCATCAGCGTCCTGTGGTTTGTCAGAAGTCCGGCGATATTCCGTGGAGGAAGCACAGCATAGCATGTCAGCCTGCAAATGTAGCCTACTCTACAGGCAGCAAACACATTCGACAACAATAAGTCATAAACACAACGACAACAATAAGTCATACAGACCATTTCGCCTACAATCTCACTTTGTCTAACCTTTTCCTTTGTCTGTATACGCCACATCACTTCACTGGAGGTGTTTTTTCCACAGAGGAGGGAAAAACTACCACAGTTGGAGAATTTAGTGGCTATCCTCGTCTGTCTTTTCATAATGCTCTCATCGTGCATTATAAGAAGATTTGGTACCCGAACATGTAATTTTGTGTGCCGATGTGAATAGAATGGATCAACAACAACGAGAGAGAGGCAGAGTGAGAGAGAGAGAGAGAAGGCAGAGGGAGAGAGAGGGAAAGGACAATCTAACAACACAATGGGACCGTAGAGAGGAAACGCGGAGAGATGGAAATATGAAATAAATTGAGACGGAGAAAAAAAAGAGACAGCGAGTCAAAGTCCTCAAGGTGTCGGTCGGAAAATAACTGTAGATGGCTCACCATTGGTTCTGAACCCCTCATTACACACAAAGAGCTCCCTCCCCCCTCTCACACACACAACTTCACACACATACACACACACACACACACACACATACACACATACACACACACAGTCGTGAGATTTCCTCCAGCAACGACCATCGCTGAAGTGACTACTGATGGAGTCCAAGTCAAGAGGCAGCCATCATACTCCCGCTGAACCGCATAATTACAGGTGTGTGGAGAATTTGAGCACTCTCCATCCACTGCGAGAGGTATTTACTCAAATGAGAGCCTGAGAAATGTCAACAGTTAAGTGATATGGCTTTTAAAAAACACGAATACGAATTGTAGGTTGTGAATCATAACGAATAGCTTATCACTATGTTACTACTGTGTTATAATGGCCTGGTGGGTTAGAAAGGATTTTGTGTTCTGTAATGAGGTGAAACGTTGAATGAGACTCGACTGATCCATTCTCGATGTTATTGCTATCAGCAATTCTTTTTTTTAGCATTGCTGTGATCTGAAGGGTCTCGAAATGTCACTTTTGTGACAGCAAGGTGATAAGCCAAAGACTCTGGCGGTGTTATTTGATGTAAGCCACAGTGTGGAAAGAGCAGACAGGAGCTTACAAGGCTACAAGAAAGTGGCAAAAGTTTTAGGGTGGAAAAGTGAGATCATTAGACCAGGGTTGATTCAGCATCTCAGAGACATCTCACAGGCCTACAGTGTGATGGGTCATACAGAGATGAGTCAGAGACTGTGACTTTGGCTAGACATTTAGTTTCAGTCCCCTCTCTGTCTCTCTCTCTCTCTCTCTCTCTCTCTCTCCCTCTCTCTCTCTCTCCCTGTCGGTCTGTCTTTCTCTCTCTCTCTCTCTCTCTCTCTCTCTCTCTCTCTCTCTCTCTCTCTCTCTCTCTCTCTCTCTCCCTGTCGGTCTGTCTCTCTCTCTCTCTCTCTCTCTCTCTCTTTCTCTCCTTCTGAGGGACAGAAAGAGAACGACTTGTCAAAGTTTCTTGGGATATTTTTGGATCCCGCTCTAAAGGGAATTCATGTCACTGAGAATATAAAACATTTTTGCTGGAGCAATCATGACCTCTTACAAAACATACCTGATTGATCACTACTAAAGAACCCATCCAGTAACCCCCATTACACTTCAAACTGTGTTAGGTTGAAGCAGCTGCCAATCCAAGCATTTAGAAACAAAACTAAAAATAATTGTTAACATTTGCAAACATTGGTTCACTGATTTGTAAGTTTGGTCTTCAGATTGATAAACTGATATATTCCCAAAGGTTTAACAGAGTAGATCAAAAACTCTTTTCTTTTCTATATGTTTACTTCTGTCACTATAATATATTGTTATAAACATCTCTCTGACTGCAAGACATGATAAGTTTCGCCTTGAGTGTCTGTTCATTTTACACTTCTGAGACCTTAAATAAAGCTGACGTGCCCCGTAGAATATGCTAATACATGCAATTGGACGGCTGCTCAATAGTAAGTCTTTCAACTGAATTGTCAAGCCTACAGCAGATGTTTCTTTTTCACTACTTTTAAATAGACTTCAGCACTCTCAGAAGTCTCTTCCTCTCTCTCTCTCTCTCCCTCACACACTCACACACACACACACACACACACACACACACACACACACACACACACACACATTCACACACATACACAGGTGTGAAGAGAATGGAAACTCATAAAGATGCAAATACACACACACACACACACACACACACACACACACACACACACACACACACACACACACACACACACACTGACTTCCACATATTTTTTATGTCTGTGACTGATTGATTGATACCTCTGTCAGTCACTTTGAGTTAGAAATAATGCCATCTGTGAAAGCCTGAGTGAGCGAACAAAATTTCCCCAATGGGTTGTATATTGTGACAGCTTTTTTATGACTCCAGCATCGCTCAATACCCTTCTATAAAAAAAACAACCACCCCCAGGGAAGCCTTCATGGACCCTGCCCAGGAAGGTGAGGGGTTTCCTGGCCTCCCCTCAAAGGTCACATGTGCTAATGTCCTAGAGAACAGCTGCCCTGGAGGTAACCTTGGACGAACTGCTAATTACGTGACAAAACAGCATACGTAACCCAGCCCAAGGATCTTACATCTGCACGTACACTTCGCTCTTTGCTTCCAGAGACGTGTGTTTCTCTGAACTGGATGATGCCAAAACAGTAACAAAAGGGAGGTGTTAATAATAAGATGCTCGAAACTGTTTTGATTTGAGGCATCCTTCATGCGGACATTATCGGTTCCAGCATTTCTGTCATGCTCGAGTGTTTTATCAGGCTGGCAGCGGGGAGAAGCTTTGTTACCACAAGGCTTTTTTCACTGTTTAATCCCAGACAAAGTCTAATGCTTTGTAACCTTGAGCCGGACAGGAAACAATTATTTTATCACCCCCTCTGTGCTGAGACAAGAGTGATTGAAGATTTAACTGAGAAGCTTGTTCCCCTTTAAAAAAGCGATCAAACTTGAGCAACGTATCTGAGCGTTAAAGAGCTTTGGCCGACATATACGGGACCAGTCCCTGGGCCTCGTTTTTTTTATTTGATTTGTTTAATGTTTTACTTTTGTAAAAAGAAAAATGGGATTGAAAATGACCCTTCTCAGTCTCACACTCCTGAAGGGCATTGCTTGACAGTTTGAATCATTTGTTTGTTTTTATTTATTTATTTTTTCTCCCGCTAACTTGTTTATTGTTCTTAAATGGGACTGGTGGTGTTGTTTGCGGGATCTAAAAGTGGTGGCTTGGCGGAACCTTCCGGGCATAACAAATCCTCCCCCTGCTGCTGCCGAGGAGATGTCAGCATATCGAGACGCGTTCCTAGGAGGATGAAAAGAGATGTCTCATCTCTTAGCGACGTAAAAAAAACCAAACAATGACGACGACGACAAGAACATCGATGACAACAGTGACAGTGCCTCCCAAACAAAACTACACCGGGCCATGTGTAAGCATGGTGAGACAGGAATAACCTGAACACATCCGACATCGCAACCAGTACAGAGACGGAGATGGATTTGCAAATCTTTGGTGAAATTCTAAGTTGTGGTAACCTTGGGCCTCAGTGATGCTGCCATGTCTAATGCCTAAGGGCATTAAAAAAGTGACAAAAAAGGTCATAAACAAACTATAAGCAACAAAGTAAAATAAGCTACAAGTAAAACTAAACAAACTAACCAACACCCTCCAGTATCATTGCTGACCCTGCACACACAGACTGTCTGGACAAACACCCAGCTGTACTGCAACAACACACAACAAAAGTCATAAGGAACGCACAGTAAATACTGTTACTTCAACACAACACACAGCACATCCACAATTCCCACAACCATGAATCTGCTGTCTGGCACGATGGCCCTGTCTTCATGCCATCTCGGGTCTTTTAAGGGCTGCCCAATCAGCTGAACCAGGAACTCCATTTCCTGGTCAGTCAAGGACGAGGCAGCACCTGGACACAGGAAAGGCAGAACATACTACAGCCTGAACAGATACTAATCACTATTGATCACTGATCAACTGCTGAATCTAATTATTGTATTGTTTTGTTTGTATGTCGCTTTGGACAAAAGCGTCTGCTAAGCACATACCTGTAACTGTAGCTATACAGCATGTGGGCTCACCTTCAAAGAAAGTGAGTTTGTTCCCTTTGATGTTTACCCATGATCCTCCTCATTTCCTGTTTCATGTATGAGAGAGTGATTGCCCCCGCCCCCCGTGATTCATCGGCCACGGATCCTTGTTTTTTTTTTTATATGAAGGGTTTCATTTGACCACATGAAACACATTACGGCTGCAAGAAATATCGAATCCGAGACCAATTTTTATGACTGACATTGCATCAAGGGCACGTGAATAATGAATCACGCTCCGTCGGGTTTGAAGCGCCTCCCGGGATCCGAGCCCCTCGCTCTCCAGGAAAAGAGATACCTGGGGCCACATCAGAGGGGGGGGGGGGGGTTACATATCAAATGCCATCTTTTACTGGTGGGTGGGGAAGTGCCAGGGGCACGGCCTTGTCAATAACCCGGGGGGGGGGGGGTTGGGGTTGACGCAAATTAGATAGGAAGATGGGGAAGATTGTCTCTTACACTGTGACCCTGCGGCAAGTGAGTCGTGTCTCTGTTAATGTGGCTTTTTAGCACAGCAGGAGCAGCCAAATGAGAACCCAAACTCAGAAAAGGACACCGAGAGAGCTCTTGACCTGAGAGACAATGCAGAGTGTCTCTCGGTTACGTCATTCATGTTCTCAAGCGTGGCCTTGCTCTGCCTTTCCCTTGGTTTCGCTCTTTCATTCTTCCCTCCTTTCTTTCTTTCTTTCTTTCTTTCTTCCTTTCATTCTTTCTTACTATCTCTATCTGTCTATACACACATCTCCCATACACACATACACACAGACACACAAACACACACAAAACGTCTGTCTCTCTCCAAGCTGTCCAGAAACATAATGGCTTTTTAGTAAAGAAGGAAGAAAGACACAACTGGTGAAGGAGGGTCAGGGGAGAGGGGAATGAAGAGAGAGTGTGTGTGTGTGTGTGTGTGTGTGTGTGTGTGTGTGTGTGTGTGTGTGTGTGTGTGTGTGTGTGTGTGTGTGTGTGTGTGTGTGTGTGTGTGTGTGTGTGTGTGTGTGTGTGTGTGTGTGTGTGTTGTGTGTGTGTGTGTGTGTTTTGTGTGTGTGTGTGTGGGGGGGGGGGGTTAGGTCCTGACACAGCTGTGATCGGCACTGATTCCTTGCCAGCCAGCTGTCTTCACTCCAGCAGCTGTGATGTGCACACTGGCACCCCAACGCTGGCCTAACCATGCAGACAACCACGGCCCCTGGGAGCAAACCCCTGTGGGGGGACACTGGAGCACGTCCAGGGGTTGGCCAGAGGCTTATAGGAACCAGTCTTAGGTGACACCGCCAGAGTGGACACAACTTGTGCTGCGGCCAGGTGACAGTAACTGATCCGCAGCATAAATCTGCTCTACTTACTGTAGATCAGTGTAAACATGGCACAGGATAATATAGCTTGTAGTTTTGGCGAAGAGAAGGGAGTTCCAGGTGAAAAGAAAAGAAAAGTCTGAATTTGAGCAGTGTAGAATTTGACAGACCTACAATTTGTAGTAGATTTACTTTGACACGCACCTTCATGCACAGAGAAAGCAAAGTTTTAAGTAAACACAGGTTCCAGGTGTAACATTACCTGATTCTAAGCCAATCTACAGCACAGATCCATTATGAAGAGTGTGAACACACACAAGACATGCAAGACTCTGACCGAAGGTTACATCCAAGTGAAGAGGTGCCAGAGTCAAGTCCCTTGCTATCCCAGCTATTTCCTGTTTCCTAAAAGGAGCAGTTCCTGTTAGTTGATACTGTTGACCTTTCCGCTAATGGAGCCCCTGTGAAGTTCATTATGCAAAGTACGGTCAGGTCTAGTGAAGGTGACTGTTGACTTCCTGCATCGGATGAAGGAAGTGCAGGTAAATTAGCCAGGGTAGACAAAATATTAAGTACCTTAAACACAGTTTTGGGTTACAACCTGATCAAGGTGACACTTAGGCATCTGTGCTGAGAAGTAAAAATAATTTGTGTCTCTGAAAGGGTCAAAGCCAAGAACACAACATAAAGACTCAGCATAATATATTGAGGCCAGATAGTATTTGCATTGTCCTCTCTTCATAAGACACGGTCTTCACTTTTATATTTTTGCCTAATACCTTCTATAAGACACTGCTGAATTGTGAGATGTTTTGTTGCTCTCTGATGTGGATCTTCCTGTGTTGGAGTGGCCACTGGGTCTCCCTGACAGGGCCGTGTGTGATACTCTGTGCCTGCCCCGGGGTTGAGGCAGAGACTCCCCCCAGTCTCCTTCAGTCACTCTGGCCACTGGCACAATAACTCTCGGGTAGAAAGGGACCCTAATTTCAGCGCATGAGGTAACTGTAGTGTACAGTAATAATCTGTCCTGGTTTTAAACTCTCAGTTCTCAAGACTGGCCAAAAAGAACAAGTTCACAAAAACACTACAGAGGATTCCATAATTGCTTCAGTTCAGTTACTCTAACATGGTGATACTACTGATAAATTAAACTAATTTAAAACTAACACACACTGTGTTTTCATATCCAAATATTACAGTAAATATCAACTGTAAATATCAGATGAATGTTTTGTGAATTCTTACTCAATCATTCGATGAAACGGCAAGAAAAGTAATGGTCATATATTTAATCCATTAATCTTCATGGATTTCTAAGAGAATGAGTCAGTTGATATTTAAGAGGGACATGCCGTATTACTTGTATCATTTATCCTGCACTGACATTATTGAACACAGTTGATAAAGCCGCTGTCTCAGAGATGACCTAATTTCTTATATTCATTTAATGCATGTCACATTAACATTCTTGAGATTTCGTCCTTTAGTTTGCTCACTAGCCTCTGTCCAATTTAGTTTAACAGGCAGTAATGTGATTGGGCTGTTTTCACTTGTGTTACAGAGCACATTCCCTCCTGACACACACACACACACACACACACACACACACACACACACACACACACACACACACACACACTTTAATTTCAGTTTGCCTGGGTGGTGGTACAGATCTAAGCTCTAAGCTTTACCACACGTAGCGGACCAGTCTTTCGAGCCTCCTGTTTGAACCCAAGGAAATGGGATGAGTGCGGAAGCTGAAAGCTCAGACTTCAAACACGCTGGACAACCAGGCCCGGACGGCATTAGCATATAACAGGCAGGCACCCTGCATGGTGTAGGCCTGCGTTGATACTCCCTTTGCCGTGTGGGGATTGAAGGGAATTAATTCACTGCTGAAAGAGATTGGACACCTTCAGACCGGGCCACTAAGTAGGACTGCCACAAGTCTCTCGGATCCCCCAGCTAGGCAATGACTATTCAATTTCCCCTCTGTCAAAGGGCCATGCGTTGTTTCATCACGACGGTGACATTTTCTGTCACCCTCCCTACATTCACTCACACACACATTCACACACAGGCACAGACACATACAGGCACAGACACAGACACAGACACAGACAGACACACACACACACACACACACACACACACACACACACACACACACACACACACACACACACACACACACACACACACACACACACCATGACTCATACGCACATTTCCTTTCCATGTAAATGAGGAATTGGATAATCAAATCAAAGCACTGTTTGAGGTGACCGTGCCCCTTCACAAATAGTGTCAGCGAGCCTCATGAAAAGTCATACCCCACGTGACTGGCTTCATCTTATAATGTGACGCTGTAGGCGCACAGCTCATTGGCATGTCCTCACCGTGTCCAAATGGTGGCCACTTTTTCATAGGTTTCTGACTGTTCTAGATGCTCATATTATACTCCTGTTCTTATGTTACTGCATATTCTTCTGTACAATTAATGCTGTAATGCTACATGTTTAGTTGGCATATAAATAAATGTGCACAGGTAGCATGGAAACCACATTACAGTAAACATTTCATCATCAATCATTCATTCATTCATCTCTGTTGTAAAACTCTGTTTCCTTATAAAATGTCTCGATGGCAATTGCAAAGCCGAGAGCGGTGGGTAAAGATAAAAAACATGTCTGGTATTCTATCATGATGTTTTCTCATCTGAGAACTTCTAAAAGAGTGTTTTGCTTATGTTTTTTTTTTCTCTCTTTTTACACTTAGATACTTCAACCCCCCCAGTGGTGGATGGATGAATTCCAAGACGTGCCCTTTTAGCTAGCCACCCTGCTGCCTCTGTGTGTCTAGACTCAGAGACCCTCAAAACACTACCTTTTAACTGCAAATAGAAAAGGTCAACGCAATATATAAATTCTGACTGAGAAAAGTCAGCGATGGCGTCCTGAATGTGTCATAAATAAGTGAATGACTGAAGAAAAGACAGAAACAACAAAAGAAAGAAAAAAATGAAAAGAGAAACGGGATTTGAAAAATTCAAATCTGGCAGAAAAAAATCTGTTTTATTAATCGACTTTTAATGTGTGAGTGCACACGCTTGGCAATCGCCCTGGAAATGGCATTTTTAATAAGGCCATTGTCCTCGGGAGGCAGGCGATCTTTCCCAGTGAATGGTGGAGTGCATCAATAATGCAACCATCCTGCCAGACAAATGGTATTTCTATTAAAGTTAATGGGGCCCCCGTGCATACCGGCTTGCGCCTTGCAGCCCCTTAGTCGACACACCGGAGTGTAAGTGCATTCCAGGGCTCACCTTTTTTTTTTTCACGAGCACCCCACCCCATTACCACATCCATAAATGCACGAGAAGCCCTTGTTACAGTGGGGGGGGGGGGGAACAGCCACCTGGAAATGTCTTTTTTGGGGAACTTAACACAAAGTGAGGTTACACCTGTCGGGGGTCTGTGGCAGTGAAGTGCTCAGAGTGCATTGCAGATCAGGTGTAGGACACGCAGACAGGTCAACCTGCAGTCAGGTGTGCACTGTATGTCACGCATAGTTTACAGTAGGCTACATATTTTGTGAATGGAAACTCTGAGTGTTTCGTAGATACACTACTCACAAAATGTTATGGGATATCTGGCTTTCAGGTAGCCTGGGTTTCCCATACTGCCTTGCACGGTGATTTCTTTCACGCTGCTAAGGCAGTCTGGAAACTAACGCCCCCATGTTCGCCTGATGTTGGAGGCCAATCACAGAACAGGGGAGAAAGCAAGACCATGAAGAGCTATGCAGAGACGCATTTGATTGACATCCGTGGTGCCCAATGAACGGATCTGGGCATTTTTTCAAATACGAGAAAATGAACGTCTGGTTGCCAGACCACGTCTCATTTGAGAAGTGGGAGGCGTTAGCCAGGCTAGCTTTCAGGTGAGATTTATGGAAAATGTAAAAGGTTCAAGTAACAGTGGTATTATATCATGAAAGCAGGGCATTTAGAAGCATGCAATGGTGATTTCCTCATCTCAAACAATTTATATATAAGTATAAGTATATAATAGTCTATTTTGATCCTGTGAGGGAAATTCGGTCTCTGCATTTATCCCAATTTGTGAATAAGTGAACACACACAGTGAGTACACAGTGAGGTGAAGCACACACTAACCCAGAGGAGGGGTTGGGTGCCTTGCTCAAGAGCCGTGGACTGGTCAGTGATCGAACCGGCAACCTTCCGGTTACAAGCTCAAAGCCCTAACCAGCAGGCCACGGCTGCCCCCCATTTTACTGAAGCAAAGAGCAACATATTTCACCCGAAAGCCGAATATCCCTGACTTTCTGTGAGTAGTGTATGCCATACATTTATGGCATAGACGTGCCATTTGCACTGTGTGGAATCAAACTATTCCCCATTCATCCGTCCGTCGATCCGTCCCCAGCGCACAGCCAGCGCGTGCTGACCGCACGTCCACCCGTGGGCTAACCATCACGACAGCAGCGCTCCACGGAAGCGGGCGGGCACCACATCTGTCACATGCTCTCATCCTAAGGCCACTACGCAGGCACGTCCCGTACATAGACATCATTCAGCGTGCCAACGAACGAAGCGCCGCAGTCATTTTTAATAGCCAATTAAAAGACTAAGCTATTATGTATCGACCCCTCCCGCACCCTT
>NC_085010.1:27119289-27124289 GCF_963854185.1 Sardina pilchardus | reverse complement strand
TGACAACTCTTCCTCGAAGAGTGGACCGCAGACATCTGCCGGGCAATGGAGTTTCCCGGTCCTGTAGTAGTTGAGAACATATGCGAAAACTCCCGGGTGGCGATCGAAAAAGTATTCGTTGTTGCGCGCGTTGTACTCAATGAAGCCAGGAACTTGTTGCAGGTGGTCCAGAACAGACTCGATGTCAGAATCGGAGGCGAGGAGAGCCAACCGTGTGCCTGGCAGAGTCCTTAATGTGGTTCGGTATGTTTCGTGCCTGGTTCCCCCAACATTGAGGATTATCCTCTCGTTGTCGTCGAACTTACCCATAGCTCTGGGTAAGACATGACTTGCTGGAAAAAGTATCGAGCGAGTCGATAGCAACAACGAGCTACGGCGCGCGCACACCCTGTCCGTTTATGAGCACCAAATAGCTCTCCGAATCCAAAAAGGCGCAGTCGCTCCGTTGGCCGAAATGATCTCTGATTTCATATGGAGATGAAAATCACATCATTGGTGTATGTTTTTGATAGTGTCTCTCAATCTCCAGCACTTATTTTCCTAAACACATACCCTGCCTCTCCCATTTTTCCTTTCCTGTATGTGGCCCTATGTGAAGTCACAGCACGTGCTGTGAGCGTTTTATTTGTCTCTGTGACCTCTTCACTCTTACCAGGCGCCGAGGTGAGCAGCCAAAGGTCCACCCAGAATGTGTATCCGTCACGTTCCACAGCATACACTGAGAATATAGATAACACAGGAGGCGTCTTTGGATTCTCTCCCATCTGTCTAAAAATGTGCGTGTTACTCCGGTAACAGCGTCAAGGGCAACACGGTTACTCTCCTCCCTTCTTCAAGGCGTGCTTTGTTTCTACAGCGCTCTGACAGTTGCTTTCATACACGCCCATTTCGGGTTGCATTTTCTAAGATCAACAAACTGTTGCGTATAGCCTGTAACTGAGCAAACCCATGCGAGTGTATAGTAACATACTGTAACCAATTCATCCAAGCATTCGTTTTTTAATTCGTATAGGCTAACACACTTCCCAAATATTTTAGGTGTGTTGTTAACCCTTTTCCTTTATCCTTTTTTACTTAGACACGATTAACTATGATCTGCTGTGGAGCTATCACTTTCAACAACAGCCACAGGAGGTTGTTTTCAAGCAGTGCTTTTGCAAATGATGTTTTTACACGAGCCTGCAAATATTTTGTCACGTAAACAGCCTCATGTCAGAAAACTCAGAAAACCATCCTTATTAATATTATTATTATTATTACTATTACTATTACTATTATTATTAGTAGTAGTAATAACAGTAGTAGTAGTAGTTTAACGTGACAGTTCGCTTATAATATATTGCGTGAAAATCCCTTGGCCGAACTTATTTCATTTGCCCGTTCATTTTGGAAACAGTCGTGATTGTTTGAAGTAATCTGAAGTGTTGGATTCGCTCAGATTAGGGTCTTAGCCAGTAATTGCCTTCATTTAGAACTAAACTGAGTGTCTCTTTAAGTTGAATTTGAAACCTATGAGACTTTCCATAAATGAATTTTGCGTGCGCACATAGCTTGATGTGGTCATACAAAAATCGCCCAGGTGAGGCAATCTTAAATTTGGGACAAAGGATTGACTAGTGGCTATATGGTTGTTCATTATGACAGGCTACTTGAATTATTCTACAGTATTCCACCTGGACAGGATTTCATTTTGCCCTAGTGTTTCAAGGCTTTCACTCCTTCCCTGGCGTGGAAGCGACGAACTTGTAGTAGATTCGCTTATCTTGGAGTTGCATGCGTTACAACACAAGTCCTTTCTCACACACTCTTCCGCTCACTCACTCGCTCGCTCGCTCACTTACTCGCCGCTTCTTCTAAAAATAGAACAGCTAGACGCGCCGCGCGTGATTGCTGATTCTTATCATAGAATGCAATGTTAGGACCTAAATCAAATAGCCAATTTCTTCATAACAATGACAATTATGCATAATTAGAAATAATAATATGATGTCTGAATGGTGTCTAGAACATAAATATGTATAGGTACTGCATACTGATTGAAGAAGACATCTGAAGAAGTAGGCTAATAAACTAAATACAGGAAGGCCTACAATATTTGAGACTGAACTTCAACTTGTTACAGCCAGCTCGTGATTTATCCGTATATAGGCTATGTTACTCTTTATCTGATTAATATATTAAAATATTAAATCGCATCCCTGATAAAAATGCTCATGCTTCTAATAACATAATAGTTCCCGAGGCTAGACAGTATGTCATTTAATTCAATGGCTATGAATGTTTAACGCTCTTGCTGATTGTTTGGCCCTGTTAAGGGAAAAAAATAGCCACACAAACATGTTGATTGTATTTCGTCCTTCATCTTCTGTGAATAACTTCTACTCAGGTCCCTTGCCTGTGAAATAATTGCTAAAGCCGTAGCGACCTCTGCTGTTCACCAAATTTAGCACATCATCCAGGGAAAGCAGCATAAGCCTACTCCTGAGCAGCAACTGCTTGGTATACATGGCGTTGTCTATATGCATGCACTACTTCGGTTTGACACAAAAAAAACATTTTAAAGTAATGCATACAGCAACAATCCATTGGTGTGGGCTCACAAAAAAAAAAAAAACAGTAACGACAATATTTTTCATTGTAATTTTGTATTAAAGTAAGGCATACAACATGTTCTTTCTCTTGTCTTAGATGCATCGTATCATTAACAGTACCATTTACAAACTTTACATTACAAACAGTGGAAATGAGTGAGGGGGAAAAGGGCACAAACTGCCCAACAGTGGAAACAAACACATAAGCATCTATACAGTACTAGAGTGCATCTTGATACCATGCAAGGGGATGAAAAAACAATATGTCAGCAACAGAGTGAAATGGCACATTACCTCAGCATTGCTCAAAACATTTCTCAATAACCTCTGAATACAGTGAAGCAGACAAATTGTTTCTCATGGAAGGTATGCAAAAGAGTGTCACACGCACACCCAAAAGCGATGAAAACTGGGTGCTGGACAGACAAGCATATGTCAGGAAAAAGAAGCAAGAAGAAGTCCGCACACCAGAAAATGCTCCTCAGTTTTTTTAATGGTAAACCACCACATGCAACGTTTCAGGCCCCTGTTCTTTTTCTCATAGAATATAAACATACCATTCCATAGGAGAGCAGCGGAGAAATAGCCCTCCTCTAGCCTCAGGCCAAGTCCATTTAAATCCAATTTAAGATATTCTCAATCCATTCTGATCTCACCCTATTTCTCCTAGGGGCCCCTTACGAAAAACAGATCAGATCTCAGTGAGAGCTGATTCATTTGTCATAAGCCAAAGAAAAGATATTTTCAAGACAAGAGATTTTCCTTTGGGATGCCAGTCTTGCCAAGTGGTCAAATGTCAGGTTTCAAGATGTACAAGTATCTTTACAGACGCAGACAAGTTTCCTTGCAGAAAAGTAGGAGACAAAAAAAGAAAAATTACATTGTATGATGAAAACTAAAACAACACAACATATAATTTCACAAAAGGCATATATTATTAATAAGCACACTGAAGTTAACAATCATACATATTAACTTCTGAAAAAGACAAGAAGACAGCAGACAAACAATGGAACGACCCATCGGGGCTTGACATTAATGGTTGCCTGGTTGCCCATAGCTACCAAACTGTTACAGGTGGCAACCAGATTTGGTTGGCTTTGGCAACCAAAACATCATGCCTGGTCGCCGAGCTGACAACCACTTTTAAAAGTTAATGTTGAGCCCTGCGACCAATTATTACCACTCAAATGAACAGCTTCATCAGGGATATGTATTTATAGTCATAGCTCTTCAAACAAACGTCAGTGTTTTCATGCAGACTTTGAACAGTGAACAGTGGGGCAGACCTCTCACTATACAGTATCTACTTCAAACTGCTTAGAAGCACAACGAGGCGTTGTAAAACTGTGAAGAACTCAAGCACTAGAAGACGTTTTCAACTTGATTCTGTTTCACGTGTAACCAGATCAACTACGATCTAAGAAAGAAAAAACAGGCTACTACATTAAATGCGATTATGGAGATCAGCTGTTAGCGTTATATCGATTTTCACCATAGGTGATTGAACTGTGATGCCTCTGGAGAGATTCAGAGCGCACTGAGGTATACCGTATCCCTTCAACAGCCAATGACAGCAAGCATGCCATTCATACAGTACCTTCTGTTTTTAAAGTCAAATGATTTCCTGCCACTGGAGATGTGGAAAGTGACCATGATCAACTAAAAGCAAACTTTCAATCAAAACTTCACTTATACCCACTGTCCTTCGACCGACTGAAACAAGTAACAGCTGCTTTAAGTGTCATTTCATCTTCATCTTCCAAAAAACAAACAAACAAACAAACAAAAAAAACAACAGCAGCAATGATTGTCATCATGCATAAAAAACAAGAGAGGGTGAAGTTGAGTGTTCTTCGTCATAACAAAAACATTGCATAATATATAGCTTACCCAATAAATCAATCATGGATAAGAGGAAGACAACACTGCACTTAAAAAAAGTGCTTGAGCCAACTGCTTCATGCATGATGCAATAAGAAGAAAACTTTATGATTTAAAAAAGAAAATTACTGATGGAAGCCTGCTTTATCCTTCAATCCACTCTTTGCAAGAGGACATGATAGCATATACAGTAGTCGTACAGTACTGTATGTCCAGACTGTATGATATCAAAAGTGTATGGTAAAGAATCATCTATATCAGTGCATGAGTGAAAAGCATGGATTTATATTTTAAAATAAATGAAGCTACACAGCTACTCTGAACAAACCACAAGGCTCTAGAATGATCTAAAATGTGATTTAAAAAAAAAAAAAAAAAAGTACAGTGATTAAGTGAGGAAACCGTCAAAGTATCTTGTGAAATATAAAAAGTAACATCTGCATAAGATTATGATATGACCAAGTCAGGTTTAAGATCACGCACACACACAAACACGCATACTTACACACGCACACTTACACGCGC
>NC_085010.1:27024289-27114289 GCF_963854185.1 Sardina pilchardus | reverse complement strand
CGCCTTGGCAAACGTGAGAAGGACAGATCAAGACAGATCATCATTCAGTTCACCCAGAGGTTTCATCGTGATAGAGTTTGGAAGGTGACCAAGGATTGCGAAGTCTGTCGGAAGGAGGAGATCAACTTTATGGAAGACCTTTGCAAACCTGACCGGGATTCACGAGACGCGCTGTGGCCAAAGATAGCTTCAGCCAGAGAGGCTGGAAAACGGGCATACTTCAAAGGTGGTGATGGCTATATAGATGGAGTTAAAATTACTTAGGCCTTAAAAAAAAAAAAAAAATGCATAGGCAAGGTTTTCTTGAATACGACCCTACCTAGTTCTCTTTAAAAGAAAAAAAAAAAGTAAAAATGGGTTGGATGGTTCTCATTTTGAATCACTTAAGTAACGGGACAATGATCCCTCCTTTTGGAATTAAGCTTCTCTTAATTCTTTGTTCACTTTTGGACTCATTTGAACTCACTAGCAGTTGCTAGTTTTTCTATGTTTTGTTCATTTAACTGTATTTCACTCAATGCTAGGGGCTTAAGAGACATTACTAAGAGAAAATCTATTTTTTTATTTTGTAAGGGCGAAAAAGCTAACTTCATTTTATTACAGGAAACTCATTCAACTAAAGATGATGAAAAAATCTGGACCAGTCAATGGGGTGACAACATTTTGTATGATCATGGCTCCTCAAGGGCTGCTGGTGTGGCAGTTTTGTTCCACAAAGCTCCAGGGAAAGTAGTAAAGTCGAAGTGAAAAATCAGTCAAGAACACTATGCCAAGTGAAAAGATGAATTGATTTTCCAAAAGCAAAAGATGAACTCATATAAATTAATAGAATGGATGGATAGAATGACATGTTCCAGAAGTTTCAACAAATGATAAATTTCTGCCTTGCACCTGCACCACACTTCAGTATGACCATTAAGGCAAATGTAATCAATTGGGATGGAATGTAATAAATATCCCTCTCCTCTCAGACTTGGGATGCTGCGCTGGCAATAACAGCAAGAGCTTGGGCAAGAATGTGCGTCTTCAGCCAAAATATTTACCTGAAGGATGTGAAGAAGATGCACCCCACCTTCCCATCTGTGGGGGAACATCTCTGGGTAGGATATCCACCTAGCACCTTCTCTGTGGAGAAGGCCATGAAGTCCTGGGTGGATGACGAGTTATACTATAATTATAACTACAACTCCTGCGAACCAGGGAGAACGTGTGACCAGTATACTCAGGTAAATGTACTGCTAGATCTTCTAAAATTCACTCTAAAAAAGAATGGGGCCAGCCAGTATCGGTTCTTCAGAGCTATGCCATTGGTGCATTATGTTGCCTTATAAGGGCATTATAAGCTGCATCATACAGTACATGCATATTATGGCTTTGTGAAAGTAGACCACATCAGGGCCACATCAGAGTTGTAAGTCCTAAATGGGTCATGTTGCATTACTGGTCTTTGGTGGAAAGACCTCAGGAAGTTCACCCTCTTCTCTCAGGGGGAACTATCAGGGTGTGAGGCCATATCTGGCAGGACGGAAATGCAGCAAATGTGATGCTGCTGACACATGTGAAGGCTCACTCTGCCGTAAGTACTGTCACGTAGCTCACAGTGCAAAATCAGGTAATCAATCAATAGTTTGTACTCCGTACTACTCTGCTCTTATCATCACCCCTGTGCTTCCTTTCCAGGTGACCCAACCCGAGACGAAGTCAGACGTACGTAGGCTATACATTTTCTTTTACAACCACTTGCACATACTGTAAAATTTATCTTAACTCTTTGTGTGGTCAGTGGTAAGATGTGTATTGTTGTTGTTTTTGTCCGATCTCAGGCTACAACTGGAGCCCAGAATGGGATTCGGAGAAGACCACCTGAGGCCAGGGGCTCTCCTGCTTGTCTTCACCTGTGCGTGTGGGTGGGCAATATTGTCTGCGATACTATTATTGTGATTGTTGATTTAATGATGGGGGATAGTATACGAGAGAAGCCCCTGGCTGCAGCAAAGCATGTCACATGATCACTAGTAGGTCCACGTTTTTAAGCACGGCTAATATTTTGTGCGACTACTTCGTTCAAGTATGAGGCGCTCCTTAGGCCATATACAGTGGGGAGAAAATGTATTTTATACCATGCAAAGTTGCCTAAAAAGAGGAATATAAAATCATCATTTGACAATTTATCTTAATGTCTTAATTCAAAAAATGAGTAAAAATAAAACCGCTAAGTACACCAATTTTCTTTGTGATTGAAGAATGAATCGTAAATAAATAAAATGCTCTTCCTAAATGCTAGGGGAAAGGAAGTATTTGACCCCCTATGTAACCCTATGGGAATTTAACACATAGGGTTAACATAGGGGCAGGCAGATTTTTTATTTTTTAGGCCAGTTATTTCATGGATCCAGAATATTATGCATGATTAAGTTCCCTTGGCCGTTGGAATTAAAATAGCCCCACATCATCACATACCCTTCACCATAGCTAGAGATTGGCATGGTGCTTTTTCCAGTAGGCCTACAGTATTAGTCTGATGCTCATTGAGCTCAATGCAAATCAGTCTAGCTTTCATGTCAGCACTGCTATTGAGGCATCAGGGAGTCACAACCTCTCCATTACTCATCAGATGATCTGACACACACACACACACACACACACACACACACACACACACACACACTTATGTCATTTTCCATTTGATTCTTGAACAACTTCTTAACCAAGTTACCCACCAGTTTTTCAGACTGGGATTGGCTTCAGCACCAGCAGATGCTAAATGGTCAAAGTTATAGTTCAGGGGCTGTATTACAGAAAAATATCCTAAGTGCTTGTCCTAACTTAAGTTAAGTTTCAAAGATAGGGAAAATCCTCCTATTACAGAAGCAGTTCCTAAACTCATGGCTGTGTCCTATCTCATCTCAGACCTCCTATCTTATCTTAACTTAAGAATTCCTAACTGTAACTGTCAATCAGATTTTTAAGTTAATTTAGCTTTTCCCCTTGACGCCAAAGAGCACCTGACTTAAACAACGGTCAATGTTAGTACTTTTTAGGGCCGAGCAAGCTGACAAACTTTTTCCTCAAATAACCTGGACAGAATGAATCAGAGAAACAGATTCAGTGGAATTAGGTAGAAACACACAGAACATCTCAGCAATGACTGAACTCCCCCTCTTTCACCTCATGCCTGCACCAGAGCAGTAGATAAAAGTGTATGAGTGGCGACACTCCCATAAGAGACAGTGGAAAAAAATGGCAGCGCTTTCCTTTTCCAGTTTCCGGGATATGATATGTTTTGGAAACAGCCAATCTCTTGGTCAGTAGTCAATAATGAGTTAATTGATTACACTCTCCAGCATCCAGAAATACATCCCACCCTCCTGTGATTCAGCCATTCAGTGCAGGTTTTTTGGAACTTTTGTTTGGCAGCGACGTCAAAGAGTGTCGCAACTCTCTTTCTATGACTCTGGCCTGCATTATTCAGTTAGAGCTTGCACATTGGATGCAAGACATGACATTTCTGCACCCCTCACAGAGACAGGATGTTTTGAGTGTGTAGTTGAAAGAAAAATGTGTTGCCAGGTGAATTTCCTGTCACTTAGGCCTGAGCCCATATGCTTTAGCAAAAAAAAAAGAGTTGTGAGGAAATGGCAACAGCAAGTCAGACAGATATGTAAGTAGAGCAGGGGACAACAGCAACATTAGAGGCAGAGACGAGATCTAATGAGGAGCTTACTGTAAATGAAACCCATGTGTGGTATGATGACAAGATAACCTCTTTAATTTCCTGTGTATTAGCAGCTTTGTGTGTAAGCCGTAGGACAGTGTTTTAAGCACGTTAAAATAAACAAAACTATATCAATACCATATTAACTGCCCCCCTGTATTAACCTCATAGCTGAAGACATTTTGTAAAATCAATGTATAAGCCACGACTAATAGTTGGGAAATTGCAGCAACCTTCTCTTGCGGATCTCGTAAGATGGAGTGAGAGGTGAACACAATGGCATTTTTTTATTTTTTATTCCCCCTCCCCAAAAAATGTCAAAATATTCTCCTCAGTACTCTCGTAGGCCATGTGGGAGATGTACTGTAGTTCTAAAGCATGTGCTTTTGTGGCTTTCATTTTCTCATGAACTTCTGATACATACAATCAAAACAAATACACAATTAAAATGTATTTTCTGTGTGACACTATGATTCTCAGTTACTTTCTTTTGGATATCGATATAAACATTGTGCTTTTTTGTGTATAAATGTCTTGTAAAATGAAAATCTACCTGGTGCTATTAAAAAAAAAAATCACGATAGTAGTATAGATTCCACACCCTGAGGAGAGCATGAGAAATAGACAACCGGAAATAAATGACTCTTTCACCAGTCGGGACGGTTTTAAAATGGGGAAGTGCTTTTTGACTCACTTCCTTCCTGGTCTGCAACTGAGAGAGCCGCAACACTGTAAAGTCTCAAACAACAGCAGAGCGAAAGAGAGGAAAAGATCTAGTCAGATGGTGAAAACAGGTGGCGAGAAGAGGACGAGGCAAGAGAGAAAAAACAGGTTGTAGTTATCTGTACCATGGCTGGGAGGTGGTTGGGAGTGGTGTGTCTGATGATCGTTATGGAGTTCCCTGCCATGGTGATGCCAACACCAGGTCTTCCACTGCCTGACATTGCCGATGAACAGTTTATAGATGACTGTGTGAAAAGCCACAACCTCAAACGGTCTAGCGTGAAACCGCCAGCGAGCGACATGCGTTATATGGTAAGACACACTTAAAAGCTTTTGAAACAACTTGCACAGTATCTGCATGTCAATCAGGCATTTGTGTTCCAGTTGAGTAACTGTCCCCACAACATACTCAAAATAGGAGAGGTGCTTAAGTAAACAGTTCATTAGTAATGAACATCTGGTCAAAGTGAAAAGATTTACAAAAGATTATATTAACCCATGTAAACTTTTGTGGGAAGCACATGGATAGAATGACAGTGCTTCCCACTGGATAGATAGTGACCATTGCAAATGGAATCGAATGGAATGTAATAATTATCCCTCTCCTCTCAGACTTGGGATGGCGCACTGGCAATAACGGCAAGAGCGTGGGCAAGAATGTGTGTCTACAAGCACAATATTTACCTGAGGGATGTGAAGAAGGTGCACCCCACCTTTAAGTCTGTGGGGGAGAATCTCTGGGTAGGATATCCACCTAGCAGCTTCTCTGTGGAGAAGGCCATGAAGTTATGGGTGGATGGCGAGTCAATATACTATGATTATGCCCACAACTCCTGCAAACCAGGTGAAATGTGTGGCCACTATACTCAGGTAAATGGACTTCTGGATCTTCTAAAATACATTCTAAAAAATAATGGGGCCAGTATCGGTTCTTCAGAGCAATGCCATAGAATAACCTTTTTCAGTCTGTCAATTCACTCATGTTTGCATAGAGAATAAATGGTGGCTCTGGTGTTTGTCACCTTCATTTTGTGTGTTCAGGTGGTGTGGGCCAACAGTTCTAAAGTTGGGTGTGCTGTCCATCTTTGTCCTAATGGAGTCGAAGGCTTCAAGAAAGGTCCTCCCACTGCTTATTTTGTGTGCAACTACTCCCCAGCGTAAGTAACCACATCTAACTAACTGAAGGCCAAAGCAGGTACAGTATGCTCTGTGACCATTAGACCATGTGTCTGCTACGCCATTGGTGCATTATGTTGCCTTATAATGGCATTATAAGCTGTGGCATACTGTATGTGCATTACATGGCTTTGCGGAAGTAGACCGCTTTTTTGTTTCAGAGTTGTTAATCCTAAATGGGTCATGTTGCACGACACCATTATTTTTATTACTGATTTTGATGGAATGACCTCAGCAACCTCTTCTCTCAGGGGGAACTATCAGGGTGAGAAGCCATATCGGACGGGACAGCAATGCAGCAAATGTGCTGCTGACACATGTGAAGGCTCACTCTGCCGTAAGTATGTCATGTAGCGCACAGTGCAGAATCAGGTAATCAATCAATCAATAATTTGTACTACTCCTCTGCTCTTATCATCACCCCTGTGCTTCCATTCCAGGTAACCCAACAAGAGACGAAATCAGAGGTATAGGCTATACATTTTCCTTTACAACCACTTGCACATATACTTTAACTTAACTCTGTTAACTCTTTGTGTGGTCAGTGGTAAGATGCGAATTGCTGTTGTTTTTGTCTGATCTCAGGCTACAACTGGAGCCCAGAATGGGATCCGGAGAAGACCACCTGCGGTAGCTTCTGCCTGGCAGTGCTCGTCTTGAGGCCAGTAGCTCTTCTGGTCATCTTCGCCTCCGCGTACACAATCAAGATGCAGTACCCAGACATATTTGTCTATGAATGACACACGTAATGCACAGGCTTGGGGCTTTGATGCTCCATGCCAGGCAGTCCTGTTCTCCTGATCTGACTTTTTTTTGTTGTCAACAGCAGTTACTTGAAAATTGACCCCTATGTCTGTGCCTTTTAGTATGCTCTTATGAAAACTAGATCTGCTATGTACGTTAAGTAGATCTACATCGGGGGATAGGAGAGAAGGCCAATAACATAGGTAATTCATAGACAGAGTCTGAGTAAACCCAGCCCAATATGTTGGCAATTGGATTTCACCCTGCAGCTCAGGCTGGAAACCTGCATGCTTCCTTTCCACGTTTGCTGGAACCAATCTCAAACTGGCTTATCCACCAGGCACCATACCACTCAGATCGTTGGTCTGATTGGATTTGAACTGTGCCCATTGACCACGCCTCTTGTGCAGTAGAAATACTTTGCGCAATGCAGACTCCCCAGACTGTTCAGTCTCAAAAGAGCTTAGGCTGGTGATAGCCAGGCCACTTGTCTTTGTTATTTGTTTTTAAAGCTTCTTTAGAGTTATGCTATATCAATGTATTCAGCTGATAGATAGCCTAGTGAGTGGCAATTTAATTATTCTATGTTTTCACTCAAATTTCCATGGTGTGGAAAACCACAGTAGTTAATTATTCCATATTCTTTCCCACTTGTGTTAGCACCTAGTCAATACTGGACCCACATTAATAATTATGTCAAAGGAAAACAATAACAAAAATAAAATAGTAACCTTTCTAGGGCCCAGGAGAAGTACAAGTTTCTATTTCAGGGAATATAGGTTATTAAAAAAGTATTTTATAAAACATTTCTTCCATTATTTCTAATCTGTGTTTCACAGCTTTATTGTCCTTGTCGACTGAAAATAATGGTCTCCATTACAGGAAGCTTATCCTTTGTTGTTCTTCTTCTTTTCATCTGAGGGTCTGGGCTGAGGCATGGGGGGTGCGCCAAGCTTCTTGTTCTTAGCTTTTTTCACTTTGTCTTTAGGCCTGGATGTCAATTTTAGATTCTGTTGTGTCTGCAAAGAAAAAAAGTAAATTCTTATAATTTCAAATACAGTACATCAACTAAAACAACTCAAAGAAAACAAGCTGTCAACATCAGTTGTACCAAACTACAATTTACTATGTCTGGGGGACATGCCTCTTTGGCATGCCAATCAGTTTACCTTGGAATGAAACAGGAGAGAAGGTGTGGTTAAAAGACTGTACCTTTCTTGGCCTCCTTCACTACAGGTTTCTCTTTGGGTGGGATGAAAGCTTTGTTCTGTTCCTCCTGTCTCTATCTCAGGGCTTCAGCTTGTTTCACCTTTGGTAAAAACAAACAAAGAGAAAAGAAAGTAAAGTGCATTTAAACAGTTACAAGAACTGCTGGTCCATTATACAGCAACACAGGGCCATTCTTGGGGTTAATAAGATGGTTTAATATCAAGTTATGTATGTTGTGTAGAGCCTCTGAGCAGATCAAGGTAAGAAAAGGGACACTGCAGGGGTCTTCAGAGGTAGAAGTTGGCCTGGTGGATTTAGGCCATTTTGGGGTCCTCAGAGTAAGACGCTGGCCTGGTTGACTGAGGCCATTCTGGGGTCCAGCTCTGAGTCCTCTTGATCCTCAGGAATCTGTGGATGGAGGTCAAAAGGTAAAATACAGGAAATAAAACTGGTGCAGTAATCTGAGAGTACGGAGTTTTACGGATTATAGTGTGATGAGAATTGACATACTATAAATGCGAAAATATTAATACTTAATCAATAGTAGAATATAAAATACACAGAGAAACTTTTTTCAGAAATCAGCAAGTGATCCAATAGAGGGATCATGGTGAAATTCTAAGAAAAAAATGCAGAATCTCTGAATATCTGTCTGATTATATTCATGCAAACACCAGTATGACGTGCTCCAGTTTAACTTACCAACTGAAGCCTGCTTTTAGTCAGCAAATCCCTCCAGCTGTCTCTCACTAAAGACAAGAAACAGAAACCAGTGTTAACACACACAAGTCAACTTGCTCAGATGTACATGTTTATACACTCATGTTGATCACTTCAAAAACATTGTGTTCCACATCTTAGCTGAACAAAAATGTGCACTTACAGTAAATGTCAAACATACATCTGAAGAGAGCTCACATCCACCAAATAACCCACATTGGCTACCACTCACCTCTTTTGTGGGAGGGCTTCTGGTTGTGGGAGTAGAGAGGCAGGGGCACAAACTTAGTTCCCCTCAGCTCAGCCACCCAGTCCATGAAGTCCATAAGCCTGCATGTGGAGGAGAAGACACTGAGATGCAGAATCTTTCTTTGCATGGAACATGTTACAACCGCATTGCATGAGATTTCAGCCAATGTTCTGACTCACCCACCCTATGATAGCTTGAGTGTGTGCATGAACTTAGCTAGTTGCCTGACTTTCCATAATTTAAATAGAGAAAAAGAAAATAAAAAACATGAATTGCAATTGTAAGACCCATACCTATGATGTAGAAAGAAGACCTCTGCCTTCTTGTCATTCAGCTGACGTTGAAGAGCTGAGGCCTTCACCTGCGTCAACAAAAACATCAGAAACATAAATCTGAGTCAACATGATTAGCACATTGATTACAACAAGTGTGTTGTCATACTATGGTCACAAATTTATTATCATACTATGATCACATAATTTATAAGTTAATAGTCTGTTATGTCTTGATGTCTGCATGTGCAGCGCTTTGGGTGTGCACTTTCATGTGCATAAAAACATGCACTTTATAAATAAATGTGATTTGACTAGTCTTATAATGGTCATAATGGTTGATAAAAAAAATTCATACCAGTCTCTTGTGTGCTTTTTGCTCCAGTGATGCCATCTGTAAATATAAACCACTCAATTAATGAAAAATAAAAACAAACAACTATTTCAATAAACCCACTTGCCTCTTCATCAGTATCAACTAACATAAGAACAGCAGCAACATTTTTCAAGAAAATAACCATGACTATTGAAATCTTAATATACACGCCCCTCTTTCCAAACCAACTTTCCCATCTCTTGGCTGAACTGTGAGAGAACCTTCAGCTATGGAAGGTGAAGGGACTCACCTGAGCCTTGCAGGAGTTGTCTTTGCCTTCCAGCTCTTTCTCCAGTTCTCGTATCTTGTGCTGAAGAGCCGTCAGTTTGGGCGCCATATGACGTCTCTCCACTTCAATCTGTATTGTGGCCTAATGGTGCAAGATATACATCATTGCTCTCTCTCCTCTACCTTTTTTAACAATGTTATGCTCGACCACAGCATTCACACAATATTTTGAGAGCTGAAAGATCGCAACATGTAGGCTAACTGTTAAAACGTACATATTGAACCTGGTCCTTCAGTGAGGCCTTCTCTTTCCGACAGCACTCCATTTCGGCATGTACCTACAATGGACATTGAGAGTAAATAGTGCCTTCTTCATCTATGAAAATATTTTACATGTGTTCATTATTCAATTGTAATATAGTTTCACATTTGTTACAGTAAATGCATGACTGTGACACAGTTCACAATATCAATAATGTTGTTTTGTTATGTTTTTCTTTTCATTTCTTATTATATAGTTTAGCAAGAATGCTCCTCAAAATGTTGTGTATCCATCTAAACTCACACTTTCAACCTGGTTCTTTAAGTTGACGTTGTGCTTCTGGCAGGACTCAATAGCTGTCTGCAATTTTTGCACTTTATTTCTGGCTAGGACCTACAGAAAGGACAAAAACATGTTTTGACATGTTACATTTCAGTTGTGTTTCACAACAAGAGGAAAAGGGGAATGAGATGCGGATGGAAGGTATACATGTGGTGGAAAAGGAGATTGAACAAACCATTGAGAAGACTGCCACCAGGAAAGTTCTCGCGGATGGGACCTTTCTCTGGTTCTTAGATGCCTGTCAGTCACAAGAGATGGGCAGTGAATTAGCTATGTCATGTGTAATTTGCGAAACAACATAATTGCAAAAATAAACTTACCATTTCCTTCAGCCTACTGTTTTTTTCTCCCTCTTGAAAAACAGTCTGATTGAGGAGTTTGATTTTCTCCATCATGTCCATGTTTTCTCTCTGCAATACAGGACAGTACCCGGAGGAAAACGTAAATCACTGCATTCATTGTGTTCATCCTGAATGTATGAATAGCCTAATCAAATAAATAAAGTCAAATGAAGACACTAACCTTCAATCCCTCATTTTCCTGCTCTATGCAGCGCTGAGAATCAATAGAGTTCTGGAGTTGGTCCTGCAGTTTTTTATTCTGAAAAGGAAAGATTGATAAGCACAAACACGTTTTGGTTATTATGAGATGAGTTGATATCTAACAGGGTGACTGATTAGGTTAAACAGCAAAAACATACCTATTATAATAATGACATTAATGAGCTAACAGGTTAATTCAATTTCACTGGATTGGGCAGGACAACACTTAAAAAGGCTATTTCTCTGGAGCTCTGACATAAACCTACCTTCAAATTCAGGTCGGTTATCCGTGCCTCATAGCTCTCGTCAAAGAGTTGGAGCACTCTGTTGTCCAGTTCCGATTCAATCCCTGGAGCAGACAAAGCAGGATTTAAAAAGGTTAAGGCACAATGATGCCGTAAACAATAAACAACAACATCCTACAATAAAGAGTAAAAATGAGATGCTCTATGACCAATATCAAACATACCATGGTGTTCTTTCAATTTGCCCTGTGAATATAGAAAGACTGTTAGCTTGAATACATGGTGTCAACACTGATTAGGTCAACTGAATTACAAAAATGCTATGGTATTGTGGTTTGAGATGGCACCACTACCCAGAACTCACATTTATTGCTGTTCTCAACATGAACAGCAGTTGTACCACAGCCATAAAAAACAGCTGCAAAGACAGAAAGGACATATACTTAGATACAGTAGGCAGATAGAGGGATGGCACTGGTCATTACCATTTAATTTAAAAATTAAATGTAGGCTAGCCTATCTACTGAATCGATAACACTGCTTATGACAATAACTACTCCAAACGATCGCTTGAATCAGACTAAGTTAGGGAGATGACTTACACTCTGAGAGAATGTCATGAAATACCAAAATCCTATGGTTCCCATGGTCTCCATGGTCTCCATCGGCCTTGGAAGAAATTGCAGCCTTGACTGCAGTAGGTTATTACTGTAACGCAAGCTATAACAAAAGTCGACCTTCTCGAAGTGTGTCCGGTTACAACTGAGCTGAAGTTGAACATTACGGCTAACATTCTGAATTCTCAATTGCGTCATAATATGCGATTGGAACCGAATGATGTCACAATTAAGTTGCCCAAAGAGCTCCGATCTGTTACCGAGACAACAACTAGTGACATTCCAGTGCATTCTTTAAATAACTAAATGGTTAGCCTACAAATGACAATGTCGTAGGCTACTGTAGCCTATACAATAAATAAATTTGACTACACAATTTAAAAGTTGATAATACTAGGCTACATTTAGGAGAATAGCAATAATAAACAATGACAATGCAATCAATAGCCTAATCAAAATAATTAAAGCCTAATGAAGGCCTACAACCATAATGCATAGGCTAGGAAAACTAGAAAAACATTCCAAGAGCGCACTGTTAAGTTAATTGACTGTTGCGCAGTGTTAACCTTACGTGGAGAAGAATAAGCGGAGTGTCTATTCAATGTCATTTATTAAATGAACTTTCACATAAAGTACGGCTCTGTTCATCCGTCTCCTTCATCAGTTACATTCACACACACACTGAAACAGCATGGCATACACGCAGGTATGAGAACCGTAATACCCCACATATAACAGGTAACACCATATATGGCTAACACCATTACCGTACTACTATATAAGAGCGCTATACAGAAAATATGTTTAACACCCCCACTCGCTCTTATCTCATTAGACTGTATGAAAACAAAATAACATAATGAGGCTTCCTCATCATCTCAAAATAACAAAACACTCTTTGCACTCCTAAGTGCCAAACATGTCTCCTGCAAACCTCTTCAACTTCAGCTTACTAGCTGGCTTTGTCAGAACGTCAGCAATCATTTGATCAGTAGGACAGTATTCCAAAATAAACTTCCCATTATTCACATTCTCCCTGACAAAATGATACTTAAATCAATGTGTTTGCAACGTTGTCTGTTAACTGGATTTTTGGCTAGTGCTATGGCACCTTGATTGTCTTCATACACCTTTGTCTGTGCATATTGGTAAATATCTATACCCCTGAGCAGTTGTTCTAAGTAGATACATTCCTGTATGGCTGATGCTAAGGACATGTATTCAGCCTCACAAGTAGATAACGCTACTGTTGGTTGTTTTCTTGTTTTCCAGGAAATCAAAGAGCTTCCCTCATTTAGACTGACACAATACCCTGATGTACTTCTTCTATCAGCTGAATCTGATGCCCAGTCAGCATCACAGTAGACCCTTAGACCTAGTTTTTCTGTGTCATTTCTCCTGAAGTATAATCCCTGATCTGTTGTACCTTTGAGATACCTGAACACATGTTTTACTGTGTTCCAGTGTTCTACTGTTGGCTCAGTAAAGTGTTGAGAGAGTTTACTGACCACAAAACTTATGTCCGGTCGAGTACATGTGGACAAGTAAATTAAACTACCTACTGCCTCCCTATACTTTCTCGGCTCTTCCATTTTCTCAGCATCCTCTGTGTATTCAAGTTTTGGTTCACATGGCGTTTCTCTAGACTTGCAATCCTGCATTTCAAATCTATCTAGAATCTTTCTCACATATCTCTCCTGTGACATTTTGACTACACCATCTGCTTGTTCAAAATCTATCCCCGAAATGTCTCAGCTTTCCCATGTCTTTCATTTTGAACCTTTCAGTGAGCATCCTCTTTACATTTCCCAGAACATACACATTATTAGCTGCTATGATCAGATCATCAACCCAAATTATCAAGATAACCTTCTCATTGTGTCTTTCTCTTGTATACACACAGGTATCGGCTGGGTTCTGTACAAAATCATGAAATATTTTGTACAGAACAACATAGCATTTGCAACATAGCATTCCAATTCCTCCCTGACTGTTTAAGACCATAGAGAGATTTGTTTAACTTGCACACAAGTGTTTCACCTGATTTTGACCTTTTCTCATAACCCTCGGGTTGATCCATATATATTTCACAGTCAATTGGGGCATGCAAATATGCTGTCTTAACGTCCATCTGGTGTAAGACTAGATCATCCTGCACTGCCTTTTGCATGACCACTCTCACACTTGTCATATCAGCTGTGGGTGAGAAAGTCTCGTCATAATCAGTGCCTTGTTTCTGACTGTAGCCTTTTGCTACGAATCTCGCCTTGTATTTGTCAGACCCATCAATTTCTGTTTTAAGCGCAAAAACCCATCTGCCCCCCACTGTCTGTTTGCCTGGTGGCAACTGAGTAAGGCTGAAGGTTTCATTCTCCTCCAGAGATCGCATCTCCTCTTTCATGGCATTTGTCCACTGCCTCGCTTTGGTTGATACAATGGCGTCCTGGTAAGTTTGAGGTATGTCACACACCGCTCTGTAACAAGAGTCCACGCATGTGTGCAGTTTGTCCTCCTTGTCCTCAGTCTCAAAATCCTGTAGATGAGCTGGTTTCTTTCTATTTCTCGGTGGGTATCTTTTGGTCACAGTCTCTGTGCCTTCACCTGGCTGTGTGTGCTCAGTCTTTTCAGGTGAGGTCTCAGTAACACCACTTTGATCACCCTGACCTGGTACATTTTCCACATTTTCATCAACAACACTCTCTTCCCTGTTGTCAACCCTTGTGTGTACATCCCCATGTTCTAAGTGTGACTCTGATGTTTGTGTTTCCCTTTCCTTGGTTGTTTTAGTGGTGAATTTAACCAGTCTATGCTTTTGAATCCTCTCTGTGTCTGGATAGTATACTAGATAGGCTGGGCTGTTTCTATCGTAGCCTATGAAAACACCTTGCTCACATCTAGAGTCCAATTTGCTTTTCTCTTGCTTGTAAGCAAAACACACTGATCCGAATTTCTGTAATTTGGATATGTTTGGTACCTTGCCTGTGAATAGCTCGTAGGGCGTTTTCTCTGTGCGTCTACTGTAGCACCTGTTTCTCACATAAGCTGATGTCTGCATAGCGTAGTTCCATAGCTCATCAGGCAACTCGCTTTCTATCAGTAGGCATCTGCTCATATCACAGAGTGTTCTCCAACCTCTTTCTGCAGTGCCATTTTGGTGAGGTGAGTAAGGAGCAGACGTCTCATGTCTAATCCTATTCTTAGTTAACAGTGCCTGAAAGTCTCGACTTGTAAACTCAGTGCCGTTATCTGAACGGATACACTTGATTTCTCCATAAGGCGCTATGTCTGCTAAGAATCTTTCTGTGGCCTGCACCGTATTGCTCTTGGACTTTAGAAAGTACACAAATATAGTGCCTGAGTAGTCATCTGTGAAGGACTGCGCATATCTGTGACCTTCTTTGCTTGGTGTGGGCATAGGCCCGGCTAAATCAGTATGGACTAGTTCTAGGGGCTTCTTTGCTTTCCTATCTGGCTCCCTGTTTCTTGTCTGAGTGAATTTTCCTTGAGTGCACACATCACACGACTGATCCAACCCAGTACCTCCCTTAATCTTCATGCCCTTTACAACACCTTGTAACCTTTTTACATCCTCAAAATTACAATGACCCAATATTTGGTGCCATGTCTGTAGATCATGACATACATTACACTGATCAACATCTTTTTCAACAGTTGGCAAGTAATACAAATTCCCAGTCTCATGAATGTCAAACCTGCTACCATCCTTGGTGACCATGCGACTGTCCCCCTTCTTGAAGGTGATTGTAGCTCCTCCATTCGTTGCTCTTGCCACTGAGAAGATGTCGTGTGGGTATGATGGCATGTAGAGTGTATCTCGTAGCTGCGCTGTGTGCTCTCGTCCAGCGTTGTCTAGTAGGTGGATCACCGCCGTTCCTCTCTGTTGGGCCATTCCACTGCACTTGCTTCCATCAGCTAATTCCACACAGTGGGTCTCCGGCTGGAACGAGCTGTCGAAGTTCTTGAACTTGTTGATGTCGTTCACAATGTGGGAAGTTGCTCCCGCGTCCACCATAATGCCTTTCTTTTTTCACGTTGAGTGGTGGTCTTTCACTTTTCACATATTTCGCCATGAAGAAGTGATCACCATCACCATCTTGTTCCAAGCAGCAAAACACGTTATTTGAACCAAAACAAACGTTTTATTTAGGTTGTATTTTGGTTTCAAATAAAACAGACGTGCATAGTACGTTATTTAAACGTGCTTGATGGCACCAATACAAATAACCCTATTAAAAACGTCCATTGCACGTTGTAATCTGGTGCCAAAAGACACGTGCAAAACCCAACGCATCTAGCACCGATTCCAACATCAACAGAAGATGCAATATCGGTTTCAATTTACACCAACTATTACAAACTAAAAAACAACGTAAATTGCACGTTCAAAATGGGTGTAAATCACAACGTTTTATAACAAACGTATCTGACACTTACTTTCAACAATGAATGAAGGTGCTGGTTAACACCAAATACTAACGAGGGGGAAAACGTGTGGAAAACGTGTCAGACACGTCTGAAAACTTCAATTACATTTCATGTCAGGCTATTGAGATTTGCTTCCCAGCATGCATTGTAATTCAGTTGCTTAGTTTATTGGCTGTATTATTAGTTTGAAACAACGTGGTTGGGACATTTTAGCTTAGGCTAGCCTACTCAGTTGATGTTGTTATCTACGGATAAGACCACTGATGTAATTGTTTATTAGGAAAAAAATACACCGTAGACATGAAAGTATTATACCTAAACCGGTTTAAATATCCAGCTGACAGTTATTAATATTATCCGAACGTGGTCGTTGAACTTCAAGACGTATGGAACAGTGAGTTAACACAACGTAATCATTCAAATCTAATGTCGAATCTGCTATCATGAAGACGTGCGGTTGGTTGTTTCTCTCCCAGGGTTACCAAGGTAACTACATCGTGGAATAGACAGTCAACAGCAAATATTCTACAGTGGACAAATGGCATTGCGGTGTCGAAAACGAACAGATATGCACGTTCATTGAATGTTTTTTTCACAACCATTGTGTTTAACACCCTTTTTCAACGTGCCCAAAACGTACATGGACACTTAATATGAACTATTCTGGAACGTGTTAAAAGCGTAATCGGGAACCTACACATTTACCAAAAATGAACGCAATTCTGAACCAATTCTGAACGTGTCTGAAACCAACTGAGCACCGGAAAAAAACGTGTACAACACGTTTGTTTGCTGCTTGGGTCAGCTACTTTTCTGACGCCATCTTGTCCCCCCTTTTTCTTACACAGTGATTCGGCATGCGTATTGTTCCTACAGTAATTGCACCACACTTTCTTGTAACAGTTTCTTGCCCTGTGTCCTTTTATTCCACATTTATAACAAGTCATGTTGGCATCTTCTTCTTTTCTGTTGCCTTGTGGCTTGCTGTGGCCTCCGCCCTGTCGTGAATTCGTTTTCATCACGTTATCTGTATTCGGTTCGGTCATTTTCATTTTCTCCGATTCTTCATAGACCCGCAGTCTTCTTTTAAAGACTGCAAACGTAACGTTATCCTCATTCTGCGTTACATGCACTGCTAACGGCTTGAACGAATCTGGTAGCCCGCCTAGCATCATGGCTACGATTAGTCCATCGCTCATAGTTTCTCCTGCATCTCTCAATGCTGTAATGATGTTCTCTGCCCTTATCAAAAAGTCTGTAACAGTCTCGTTTTCTGCCATTCGCAGCTTTGTTAATGACGTGTACATATTTATAATCCGTGGCTTACTTTTACCTGAATAATGTTCTTTAAGTATACCCAAGGCTTTCCTGCCATCATCAGCGGCTTCGTGCCTGATTAGTGACAGGCTTTTATCGTCTATTAGCCTTACCAGCTCGGCATAGCAGTCAGCATTTTTTCGTGTGTCCTCATCACTCGCCTGGGCAGGTTCATGTAGAATGGTCTCCTTCAACTTCAGAATGTGAAGGCAGCTTAAGAACCTCGTTTCCCAAAGGTCATATTTCTCTTCAGACCCGTCGAATAAAAGTTGCGGTGCTGGGATTCCTGTTGCTCGGTTAGCCATCTTCCGACTCCGCCAATTTTCCTGCTTCTTTAGCTGGCTAGCTAGCTATCGCGTAATACGTCGCGTTAAACTGTTTCACACTCGCTTATCTTCGGCCCTGGGCCCATAACCTGTTAAGTTAATTGACTGTTGCGCAGTGTTAACCTTACGTGGAGAAGAATAAGCGGAGTGTCTATTCAATGTCATTTATTAAATGAACTTTCACATAAAGTACGGCTCTGTTCATCTGTCTCCTTCATCAGTTACATTCACACACACACTGAAACAGCATGGCATACACGCAGGTATGAGAACCGTAATACCCCACATATAACAGGTAACACCATATATGGCTAACACCATTACCGTACTACTATATAAGAGCGCTATACAGAAAATATGTTTAACACGCACCATTGAAGATTTCATCCATAAAAAAAAAAGAGTATAGCCTAGCCTACTTTGAAGTTTGTGGCAGTTTGCCTGAATATAAGTTAATATCAGTTTGTAAACTTTGGCTACTTTGAATCAGTTCGAGACCGCAACCCTATCTGAAGCACAGAAAAGTCACACGAGATAGGCTATCATCACAAGGAAGCACGGGAGCTATTGCCGGGGAAGGGACTTCGGGTAGTCTGGAGTTGGCTCAAATTACAGTAAGATACAGGCTATATTTTAGCCTACCATCTAAGGATACATGCTACAGACAGAAGAAAAGGGACAAGAAAGACAGGTGGTTGTCTGTTTCCCGGCTGCAAATGAAAAATGTAAAGTTACAATCCAGCAAGTTTTCATCAGCTTTCATTGTAGGCTAATAGCCTAGGATTGGTCACTGGTGAACCAGTGGCTTGTTTTGAATGTGGGCACGTCAATCGAAAAATGCTGATGGATTACCCTGTCTGCTGTCATAATTTTGAGAAGGACGACTTCGTTATTCTGAGAAGAGCTTCTGACCTTAAGAAGTCAAAGAGAGTTTGCTTGAAGAAGCGCTCCCCCAAGCAGCAAAACACGTTATTTGAACCAAAACAAACGTTTTATTTAGGTTGTATTTTGGTTTCAAATAAAACAGACGTGCATAGTACGTTATTTAAACGTGCTTGATGGCACCAGTACAAATAACCCTATTAAAAACGTCCATTGCACGTTGTAATCTGGTGCCAAAAGACACGTGCAAAACCCAACGCATCTAGCACCGATTCCAACGTCAACAGAAGATGCAATATCGGTTTCAATTTACACCAACTATTACAAACTAAAAAACAACGTAAATTGCACGTTCAAAATGGGTGTAAATCACAACGTTTTATAACGAACGTATCTGACACTTTCTTTCAACAATGAATGAAGGTGCTGGTTAACACCAAATACTAACGAGGGGGAAAACGTGTGGAAAACGTGTCAGACACGTCTGAAAACTTCAATTACATTTCGTGTCAGGCTATTGAGATTTGCTTCCCAGCATGCATTGCAATTCAGTTGCTTAGTTTATTGGCTGTATTATTAGTTTGAAACAACGTGGTTGGGACATTTTAGCTTAGGCTAGCACTCAGTTGATGTTGTTATCTACGGATAAGACCACTGATGTAATTGTTTATTAGGAAAAAAATACACCGTAGACATGAAAGTATTATACCTAAACCGGTTTAAATATCCAGCTGACAGTTATTAATATAATCCGAACGTGGTCGTTGAACTTCAAGACGTATGGAACGGTGAGTTAACACAACGTAATAATTCAAATCTAATTCGAATCTGTTATCATGAAGCTGTGCGGTAGTTGTTTCTCTCCCATGGTTACCAAGGTTACAGCATCGTGAAACAGACAGTCAACAGCAAAGATTCTAGAGTGGACAGATGGCATTGCGGTGTCGAAAGCGAACAGATTATCACGTTTATTTAATGTTTTTTTCACAACCATTGTGTTTAACACCCTTTTTCAACGTGCCCAAAACGTACATGGACACTTAATATGAACTATTCTGGAACGTGTTAAAAGCGTAATCGGGAACCTACACATTTACCAAAAATGAACGGATTTCTGAACCAATTCTGAACGTGTCTGAAACCAGCTTAGCACTGGAAAAAAACGTGTACAACACGTATGTTTGCTGCTGGCCAGCTGCCTACGGATAGACTGGGTAGGCTATGCTGTTTCCTTAGGCTATTTCTCGTGTAGGCTAGCCTACGTTCATTGATTTTGAGGAAGATCATGCATCACTAAACAAAGTGGTTGACATAGGCTACATAAGTCCTCTTAATTGTAGGCCTATTAGCAGTAGCCTAAGACAATCGTGTTGTCTCCAGACTATTTGCATTTACATGGGCTTGGACTAGCCTACGTTTAACAATTGAAAACAAAATTCTTTGCTAATAGTCGCCAGCCCATAGAGCCCTTGTGAAACCGGTGTCACGTCATCCGGATAAATTATCCTTGGTCGCCGATATTTGCCGATTTACAGTTCCCATGAGTCATTGACTCCGATTGAACATATAATGAAAACGTCAATTATGTGCTTAAACAAACGCCGGTGATATATGCCCCATTTCACTTTGATAATAGTTTAGGCTACATTTTTGTCCGACATAGCCTACAGCAAGAATTACACAATTTTATTAGCGCAACGTGGAGAAACTTATGGGAGAGGGAAAACATTAGCCTACATCCGTGATCCCACATTGACCCGGCGTCACCAAACACAGCAGCAGACGTTATTTCTTAAATGTCAGAGTAATGACATTCAAAAGGTTACCTTAACAATACACCACCACTAATAAAGGAACTTAGTATGAAAAGAAAAACACCTAAAGGCCAATTTTTAATAGCGCAGCTTTTACAATCATAATCATGGGTGTTAAATATTCCATAACCACTAGATGGCAGCATGACACAGTGTGGACTAGTGCCCTATATGTAGGGCACTAGTGTGGACTTTACTTGCTGTGTCCTGTCATGCAAAGTGCGCTGTGTCGTGCTGTCATCTAGTGGTATCACAACAACAGCATAGCTACACCAACAACAGTGTCCTGGTGTCGCCCATGTGTGTATTTATGCATTTTGGCCTATTGCAGGGGTATTCAATTAAAATTCAAAGAGGTCCAGTTACTAAAATTTCCTCCCAGCAAAGGTCCGAATCTTATATTCACTCAAAATAGTGTAGACTACCTGATGTTAATAAAATCAATAACACATGTAGCCTACATTTCAGGCCTATTCAATTTATTGCTAAATTTCAAGTGTTTTCAAAGTAATATGCTTTTAACATACCAACAAGCCTTAACTTGAATGGTAGCCTACGTGAATGCAAAACAATACTGTAGTTGTCTACATTTCAATAAAGTTAACAGACAACAGACACTGAATTTATTCTGAACAAAATAAATATCAAGTGCAAACACAGCTTTGAGCAGCCTGAACTATAGGCCTATATTTCAAGTAGGCCTAATGTAAAACATTAAGAATCTTTTGAATAAAATAAAAGTGTGTCTTTAAGAAAACTAATCCTGCTTTCTGAACAGCTGCAAGAAGCATGTGCCAGCACATCTGCTAATAGTTCAGATTTTCTTGTTGTTGAAGCTAACAATTACATGGGGATGATGAGAAAGGCTAACAAACCAGCACTTACAGATACTGTATTGGCTCTACATACGCCAGAAGAACATGACCCCTCATGCAATGTCCATTTTGTACTTGATGGAGGCTCTCTCTTGCAAAAGTTACCTTGGCCACGTGGGCTTACCTATGGAGCCATTGCAGAGATGTGTATCAACCACGTAAAGAAGAAATACGGCCAGTCAACTGTGATTGTATTTGATGGATACGACAGTGGACCATCTACCAAGGACAGCACACATCAGCGTCACAGAAAAGGATATATGGAGCCAACAATTACGTTCACAGAAGATATGGTCTGTAACTCCAAAAGAGAGAATTTCCTGTCAAACAAGGCAAATAGACAACAGATGTTAAATCTCATGGTGAGAAAGTTTGAAGACAAGGGTTTCAGAGTGTTTCATAGTGATGGAGATGCTGACCTGCTGATAGTGCAAAGAGCAGTACAGGAGGCATTAACTGAAAAGACTGCTGTTGTTGGAGAAGACACAGACTTGCTGGCTTTGCTGTGTCATCATGTAAACCTGGACAGTCAAACAGTCTTCTTTAAACAGAATGGAAAGAGAATACGTGTTTGGAACATTACCAACTTCAAGCCTCTTTGGGGTTGGAAAAAGCACTACCTTAAAACTGATAGCAAAAGATGACCACTTTAGGAAATAAGCAGCCGTGTTCAATAATGAGTTTTCAACCAAAAAAGAAATTGAAGAGGCTGGACAAGCGGCGCTTCTGATTGTCTATGGTGGAAAACAAATGAATATAGACAGACTTCGACATGAAAGATTCAGTCAAAAAGTTGCAACAAATTCAATCTTTGTCCATCCACAAGTGCTACCTCCTACTGCCACAGCCACAGTTTCCGTGTGTATTTGCAAGTACAACAATGGCTAGGTAGAGCAGACCTGAACCCAACTGATTGGGGCTGGCATCTGGTAGATGGAAAACTCATCCCAAAAGAAACAGACCTTCCCCCTGCTCTCCTGAAAGTAATTAGGTGCAACTGCAAAACAGATTGTACTACAACCTGCAGTTGCAGAAAGCATGGGCTCCAGTGCTCTCCAGCTTGCGGGGATTGTAGAGGTCTAAACTGCACAAATGCTCCTCATCCAGACATCTCAGGACCCTTTGATGAAGACGACATGTAAATACATTTGTTTGTGACAGTGAAGCAGCGTGTCTGATCAATTTGATTTAGTAAAAGCACTCTGAGTGCAGACCTCCGCCAAGCGAAAACATAACCACCTTGAAATTTCATCGAAATCCATCCATAAAGTTTTGAGTTAACAGACAGACAAACAGACAAACAAACATAACAAACAAACAAACCCCGACGAAAACATAGCCTCCTTGGCGGAGGTAATAATTATGTACAGCAATGTAAAACAATGAAAAAATAAAAGAATTTTACTCAACAATGTAAGATTCTAAGCTTCCATATTAGTTTAAACAAAGATCCTTAAATATTGACAAGATAGAGCAACGTAATGCATCTCTATGGAAGCAAAAGTCGAACAGTTCCGGTCTACTTAAAGGGGCGTGTTGCAAAGACGTCATAGTGGGATATCGATCTCTGTCAGAACGGCAACCCACACAAGCAGTGCATTTCGAATGTTAGCAGGTCTGCTTAAAGGGGGATTTAGCCCCCCTCCCCCTTGTGAAGACGGAACGCGGAAATGATGGAACATTTGCGCCTCTCGTTCCGCTTTAACCCTCTCTGGTTTAAATGGGGTCCAATATTCTTTAGAATGCTTATTCTAAAACATTCTAATTGCTGTTTTGTCAGTATTTCCTGAGGATAAATGCATTAAAAACAACCCTCAATTTGACATCTTTTCACCAACTGGATTTTCATGGACTTTTACTATGGTGTTTAGATCACCAATTGAAACATAAAAATGTAAAAATAAATTCTGTTGCAATTAGTTTTGGGTCAAACCTTACTTTGCCTGGACTAAATGGGATCTACAAATGTTCTGCAGCCGCATTAAGCACTCATTTACAACTGTTCCATCGCTAAATGCTCTCTTGTTTTGCACCAAAATCCACGCAATCTTTAACAAACACTCATTTGCCTGTAAATGCATGCGTGATCACGCGAGTAGACCTGTCAGTGTGTTTACAACTTCATAATAGCCTACCTTCGCCAATGCGGTTATGAATCGGGGTTTGCGTTTGTTTGTCTGTTTGTTAGCAAGATAACTCAAAAACGTATGGGTGGAAGGTCTGTAGTGACCTAAACAAGAAACGATTACATTTCTGGAGTGATCCAAATAACCTATTATTGGTCCGTCTATTCATCTTTAATAGTTCGGTTTTCACCATCTATTTTTGCCATTCAGCCATTTTCTCTTATCTCCTCTCTCTCTCCCGCTAGACCTATTCTCTGTTGCTGAAACGTAAACAATCGAGTTGATTGGCTTGGCTACTGATGATACTCTTTCATAATATTAGGCCGACAATTTTAACCGGTCCGGACAGAACCGTCACTGGGTCCGGACCCGGACTGCGGTCCGCCATTTGGTGATGCCTGACATAGAAGAATAGGAACTATAACAAAAGGTAATGTGCATTAAAGCAGTTTAAAGAACTGCTGGCCCCATTATACAGCAACACAGGGTCAGTCTTGGGGTTAATAATATGGTTTAATATGAAGTAAAAAAGTATGTTCTGTGTAGGCCTCTGAGCAGATCAAGGTAAGAAAAAGGACACTGCTGGGGTCTTCAGAGGTAGATGCTGGCCTGGTTGACTGAGGCCATTCTGGGGTCTTCAGAGTAAGACGCTGGACTGGTTGACTGAGGCCATTCTGGGGTCTTCAGAGGTCAGAGGTAGAAGCTGGCCTAGTGGCCTGAGGCCATTCTGGGGTCTTCAGAGTAAGACGCTGGCCTGGTGGACTGAGGCCATTTTGAGGTCTTCAGAGTAAGACGCTGGCCTGGTTGACTGAGGCCATTCTGGGGTCCAGCTCTGAGGCAAAGTCCCCTTGTTCCTCAGGAATCTGTGGATGGAGGTCAAAAGGTCAAATACAGGAAATAAAACTGGTACCGTAATCTGAGAGTGCAGAATTGGGTGACAGATTATAGTGTGATAAGAATGAACACATTATGATGCATATATAATAATGCTTAATAAATAGCAGAATATGAAATACAAAAATACATGGAGAAACTGTTTTCTGACAGAAATCAGCGAAAGAGATCCAATAGAGGAGGGATCATGTTGAAATTCTGAGAACAATTGAAGAATCTACTCTGAGAATACTTTCTGAAAATGTTCATGCAAACATTGACTCATTGACATTGTTGTGTTAAAAGTAACACCTAAAGAGTGTATTTGATACTCCAAACTGGTGTTAAACTCAAATGTCAGAATATTAAAATGTACTCTAAATAGAGTTAACAATTAACACTTGTGTACACTTTAAAGTGTTATTTAAAGTTAACACTACATGTTAATTAACTCAATGGAGTGTAAAAATCATTCTTAAGAGTGTTATAACTCCTCTGTTATAATGTCAAATCAACTTTGATACGAGTTTAATGTGTTCAAAAACTGCATTGTTTAACACTTTGAAGTGATGGTTTCACTCTTTGTTTTTGATAAATTACTCTCTTGGAGTGTAAATCCTGCTCCTATCAACACTACAGTGTCAATGAAACTCACCACTATTTGTTAAAATAAACTGTGGTGTCAAATTAGATTTACATTTATTCATTTAGCAGACATATTTATCCACTCCAAATTAGAAACAAACCATTAAGTAGGTAACAATGACAATCACATAATACTTTTAAAACTTTATTTTCAGTTTCTCAAATTCAAGATATACACATCTCATGAATACAAAACAACTTTAGGTTTGTATGAAATGGCAGTACAGTCTTGCCCTCATTTCAGCTACACAAGGACTCTTTTTGACAGTGTTGTACACTGTAGTCTGCATAAATACATACATTCTGTGCAGCATCGAGCTCACTCTTCTTCGGTCCGATCTGGTCCTGATTGCTTGTTCCACTCTGAGGAGACAAATACACATGGAGTGGCAATTACATTGATGTGCCTGTAAAATTACCACAAACTTCTTGTCATAAAAAAGTAAACATACAAACCTTCTTGAAAACAAGATGTTCTTCTGCTTGGGAGGCCGCCATTTTTCCCGGTCTCTTCTGACCCTGCGCTGTCGATGGAATTAGATGCAGCAGCAGTAAAATTGATGCCAGATCACTGTCGGGGGGAGGTTTGTAGATTCAGGTACTGATTATCTTATTCTTGCTGTCTGGACATCAAGAAATTAAACTATAACCTTGACATCAATGTTTAGACATGATGCATGAGGTCTATACAAATTTGAATGGCATACAACAGCAACAAAAACTTACCAGAGTCAAAATCTACTTCAGTGGCATCCTCAGGAGGATCAGTGGCCAGGAGGAATTCTTCAACCTCGCTTATGGACGGTAGATTTCTGCACTCTTTGATCTTTTTCTTAAATGTGGTTGGCCACCGCTCCAGAAGCTTGCCCGATACATCCTCTCCAAACATCAGAATGAAATCCTGTTCAATCTGGATTGGGGGTGTTGGGACAAATTTGGAAGTATTCAGAAGTTAATAGTGTTAGTTAGTTAGCTAGTTACTAAATAGTTCTAGTTTCAGTATGCAGGTCTACAGATTTAAAACATATTGTGCAAAGATTATTACCAAGCCTTTGACGCCTTTGAAACGTGGGAAGTCTTGACAGTATGTTGTTTGACTGCTGGGGGTTGAGGACCAAGTTGTGGCGATAGGCAAACGTCAGCTTCATTTTCTTCATCACAGTGTCCTCAACCGTCTTCACCCAGGGTAGTCTCTGGTATGTATTGGGTCTCTCGTCTGACTGTTGGTCCTCCATAAATGTCTTTACCAGATGGTCCTTCTGCTGAATCTACACAAAGGGGGGAAATGTAGACATGCACCTTCTATAATATTAATTTGACTGAACTGGATTGAAAAACAAAAAGTTTGTTTTAATTATAGGCTGCACAAACCATGTCTGACCTTGCGACAGGTTTAGTCATGACATTTTTGCAATATTTTCTTTGAGTTACCTCCATAAGATGCTCGTCTGTCTTTAGCAGTGCCTCTCTGAATCGTTTTAATCCTCCAAGCAAGGTATCCACTGCCACTCTCACCATCATAATAGTGCTCCTTGAACAATAAAAGGATACCATCAATTTATTTCCTCATTAGTTGGTATTAAAAGTGGAAAATGGATAACATACTGTGGTAGGATTTAAAATGTGTAACTGTTTTAACATGTTAAGCATTTACTACAACCAACTGAATCTAACTCCCATAGCCATTCCTAGAATATGGGTCACTGAGGTATGGGATCTGGCATAGCCTGGGTGTTCCCATCCTGCCTTGCGCGGTGATTTCTTTCACGTTGCTAAGGCAGTTTGGAAACTAACACCCACATTTTCGCCTGATGTTGATGGCCGATCACAGAACAGGGGAGAAAGCAAGACCATGATGAGCTATGCACAGACGCATTTGATAGACATCCGTGGCGCCCAATGAACGGATCTGGGCATTTTTTCAAATACGAGAAAATGAACGTCTGGTTGCCAGACCACGTCTCATTTGAGAAGTGGTAGGCGCTAGCCAGGCTAGGGTGGTGTTGTACTTCTACAACAATGAAGAAAGGCATTTTCATTAATATTCCTTTCATTGAAGTTAGATATCAAACTGAATTGAAGCAACAATGTGAACACAACAGCTAACTAAAAACAATTGGCAAATTACCCATTCCTCTCCATCATGTCAGCTGCCAGCATGTTCACCATTTTTCTTCTGGTTTCATCCGTCAAGGACTTGGTTGGGTTGTATTCATTTACTATACGTTCTCCACCAGGTTTCTTAGAAAGAATGGATTCTACCAACTTCAAACATGCACAACAACAACTTGTTAGGAATACATCCTTAGCAATCCAAAATTAATGTAACTGCTGGAGATAAAGCAGTATGACTTCAACAACATGTTCATGATGTGATATGAAACATTGTTTCATGTCAAAATGTATTGATAAGAGAAGGAGCAGATGCTTCACAAGACAACATTGATATCTGCAGACCTGCAAACTCCTCAGAAGTAAAAAAGGTGACATCATATATAGTCCCCAAATCCATGCGAAGATTTCGGCCTTGGTCTCCAGGCTAGGCCAGATACGTCATAGCCTTTTTTTTTCTTTATCATAACACGTTTAAAACATTTGACATTTTGAGCGTCAGAACTGAATAAGCTGCTCTTAATTCTTGAGATGTGTCTCTGTCTTTGCCTGTGATAAAACGACAACTATAACTGTTGACACTGTAGCATAGGCTACATCACTGTTGACACTGTATATCAGGCTGCCAGGTACCATTTCAAACTTGAACATGCCCCATTAGCTTCAACACAAAAACATAGAAAGATGCTTCTGAGCAAATCAAAATCTGGAGAAGAATAAAACTAGACAAGTGGCAGAGGTAGGTGCCCTACAGTATATCTCCATTAGTCACTATGGACCAAATCAGGATAGTGATGGGAAAACCGACTCAGTGACGCGAACCGGTTCAACCGAGCGGTTTTTGAATGGCCTACCGGGTTAATTGATTCGGTTTCGGTTCGCGGGGGGGTCGCACATTTACTCCCTCCGCCATAGTCGCTCCAAAACATGCAACATGCAGCCTCAAAGTGCAAGCAAATGTCTTGCTCTCCTCCTGCCATTTAGCCTTTTAAAATGTTAACAGCCAACACTCACATCTTCTTGACATGGAACGTAACCACCAAGCTTGTCTAATGTTATAGCATACTTGCTTGCACTAACACTATATGGATTTGACCAAGAACAGACTAACTCCTGCGAGGTCTAACCTGTTGTGAATCGGTAGGTCGTAGCCCACTGTATCGTTAATATTCATTCGGCTAGATTATTTTAACAGTTGCCATGCACGAAATACTGCAAAAAAAGTAGTGATCTTTTAAATACAAACATTGGCTACAAAAAGCACAATTATATCACAGCCTTTTATTTGCAGAGTATTGATGATACATTACATTGGCGATTGACTTTCAAGGTTAGTTAGCTCTCACCGACCGCAACCGTTTTTCAACTCGTTCAGTCAACAATTCTTTCGGTCTGCTTCTTGCTGTCTGCTATCAGTACCCCATTTCCTGATTGATTCTACCACCACTCCAGTGGAGGCGCTGATGAGCTAGATTACTACACACACAGTAGCAGAAGAAAACCACCTAGCAAACAGGTACCACCGATTGCACTGACGCACACAGCTCGTGCGAAGCGCGCCGCCACGAATGTGGTAAAACAACAAAAAAAAAAAAACAGCAGTGAGTCGGTTCATTGACGTGTGGCACTCGATTCTCCCGATTCACTGACACGAATCGGGTTAATTAACCGACTCATCGGTCAGTTCGCCATCACTAAATCAGGATTGTGATGTCTATTGTAGCGTAAGAGCAGGACCTGCTCCATGTGATTATCAGTCATTCTATTTCTGGAGGGAGTCAAAACTTTGCCTCCCTGACTGAAAAGATGGTCCACAGGAGCACTGGAGGGGAGTGCAGTATTGTACTTAACGAAAAGCTTCTTAATTATTGGAAATGGCTGCAGAGATTTCATGCTGGTGTCTGAGTCCTCCAAATATTTCCTCACTTCACTGTGGGCTGTGCTGTCAGACGCCATATCTTTGCCATTTTCAAGAACAAAAAAATCATCTGAATCATCAGATCTTCCATTGTCGTCATCTCTTGATGAAACTGGGCTTTGTTGTTGTTCAAGAGCAGTAGCTTCCTGCAGCAACACTCTTCGCATGTCATCTCTCTTTTCAGGGCTGATACCACATAGACGGAACTTTGGCAGGGTTGTGGTTGCCATCTGTGCTTCATGACTGGTTAACACTGATCCAAACCTCTCTTCTATAGCCTCAGAGATAGTTGTGATGATGTGTGCAGTGTATAACATGAGGTAGCTTTTCAGCCAACTTTGTCCTATGACTCAACAAAGTAGGGACAAAATATCTTAAGTAACACTTGTTCTCGCCCTGGAGAATATCAATGGCAAGAGCTTAAGGCTGCAGAACCTCAGAGTATTCCTTGAGGATATTATTTTTGTTTCACCAACTTTTCTTTTGGGAAGATCTAACGGGAATGAAAGTACACTACAAAAAAAACGTTTAAGTCACCATGACCAATATGTACACGGAAAAAAGGCAGATATAACAGTCATTGGTGGAATTTTGCTTAAGGTAAGGTAAGTGTATCACTCCGTGAAAATGGACATCGGTGCTCTCGAGTGAAATCGTGCGGCTGTGCATCAGTGAATTGCATGACTCGTAAGTACGAAAGTACTTAGATAAGTGTTGTTGATACTATGAAAATATAATACAGCAATGTAAAGACATTCGTGTGTGTGTGAGTGTTAGATATCAGGTGAATATGTAGGCTAGACTTAATGCAATACTGTTGCAATCGTTTCTTTTAGTGTGTGTGTGTGTGTGATACTCGCTTTTATTAGAAATGAACAGGAAAATGTCAACGTCAAAACAACGTGGTTTCCCCGGCCAAAATGTTGTTGAATCAATTTCAGTAAACAACGTCGCATCAACGGCAGCTATAACGTTGATTCACCGTTGATTCAACGTGTACATGCTAGCTGGGAAACTTCAGGGTTAAAATGTTGAATTTCACGTTTTTGCATAATTCGACAGTATACAGTCTACAGTTTCATATCGTGAACTTATTTCACGGCGAAGATTCAACACATTTGTAGTCATTCCAGTTGTCTACGCGCTGCTTAAAGGTGACATAGAATGGAAATCATTTTTTTCTTGGTTTTCATGAATTAGGAGAGGTTGTACATAAACAAAGAGCTATCATGAACATGAGGCATGGTTGTGTCCTCCTTCATATGAAAACCTTGAACTTAGAAATAGACACAAAAAAATGGGCAAATTAGAAAAGAGCCTGCTTGTGATGTCAGACATCACAAAGCCATTGAAGTTCAATTGGGGTTGCCAAAGAGGGCGCCATTTAGTCAAACGGACCATTACAATACCCAGCCTAAATATATGGTTTTTTGAGTTCAAATCAAAGTTGAATATTTTAACATCAGAGAACACAGTGCAATACTCAATTCATCCATTCTATGTCCTCTTTAAAAAGGTGATTTCTCCTCTTCTGGCATATCATAGCATGTCAACTTTGGATGCGGTTAGCTTAGCGATAGTTTGTGTAATACCCTCGATATACATATCGTTGGAAAACTTAGTGTATGGCCGTTCACGTGAGCACAATAGCTTAATTTTGTAAATTTTAAGTTATTGTGCTCACGTGAACAGCCATAAACTAAGCTTTCCAACGATATGTATATCGAGGGTATTACACAAACTATCGCTAAGATAACCGCATCCAAAGTTGACATGGTTCTCCTGTCACGATATGCCAGAAGAGGAGAAATCACCTTTTTAAGCGGCGCATGCACAACAGGAATGACAGCAAATGTGTTGAATCTTCGCCAGGTTTAACAGTCAAAACGTATGTTTTTCCGTGAAATGCGTTCACGATATGAAACTGTAGACTGTATACAGTCGAATTATGCGAAAACGTGAAATTCAACATTTTAACCCGGAAGTTTGTTATTGTTGATTTTCTCAAAATAACGTTGAATGGTCACATATGACGCTAACATTGCATTAGCCATTTCAGGCTCCCAAACCATAAAATAATTAATATTTTCCTGGTTATGCACATTGTAAATATGGACATTAAAAAAACATTATTTCCCTTCCATAATGTTACAACAAGGTTATTACCCCGACTAGCCTGGTCTAATCAGACGTTAGCTGGCTAGTCTTATGGCGCTGTTAGTTGTTTTAAACTACTACTTTATACACAAATCCAGCGCGAACTTTATGGGCGCGGCCATCTTGAATATCGCCATTACTGCGTGCCTGCGAGTGTGACGAGTGACACTTGCCTGTGCTTTTCAATGAAAGCATCCTGTCAGAGAATGTCTAACAAGAGGTCCCGCTCATGAATGAAAATGTCAGGTGAAAGGGAACATAGGGAGGGAAAGTAATCTCATCGCCATCTAGTGGTTGCGTTCCTAGAGGCTAGCGGGAGGGGATGGGATTTTCTTTTAGAAAAAATATATCTCGGCCCATGATGGGAACTTAGTTAAATGCCCTCAATATGCTATGCATTTAGGTCAGCTCTATTGCTTCTAGTGGTCATACTTTATTTTTTAGGATCAGTTTAATTGTTTTGAGTTTGTTTGTAACATGGTGATAACGAACTACAGTACTAGCTACAGTAGCATTGACGTCACCAGTTTGGGCGCTTCATCTCCAACTGATCAAAACAGCAATTTGCTGAACTGGCTTTACATATTTTTGTAATAACAGAGAGCGATGTAAACCGTGTGGTAATTACCTTTATGTTGGGATAACTTGCGTTGTGCTCCTACTCACACAAGAGCTGGCAGTAAGTGTGATTGTCTACTAACTAACCAACTAGCTAACAGGCTAATAAACAAACCATGCTAGGCGAGTAACGTCGTGGAAGGGTGTCACGTCACTTCTAGTTGTAGTCCATTTATGAAATTAAACGAGCAATTACGTTTTTTTAAATTAAGGCGAAATAGGGTCTGATATTTTCACAGTTAGTAGATTATTACAGTATGAAGACTGAAAAATATTTTTGGTGGATAAGAACGCTGGTATAGCTGCGTAGTATTTTTTTGAAAAGTTGGTCTATGGGACTTAACATTGGAGCTGCTTTTCGATAGGAACGCAACCACTTGGGGCGCTGGTTTTCACTTTCCCTCCCTATTGAATCAATGATGTCAGACTGTACCAGTGTTAAGACGTGTATTAATGACAGCTAACCTCTGCAACAGCCGCCCTACCCCGAACCAACGGGGCAATTTCTTAGCAGCTAAGCACGCAGTAATGGCGGCGTTGTGTTACTTCCGTGTTTCGCTGGATTAGTGACTGCCCGGGCTTTTGGCATAGCATAAAGCTAACGTTTGCTATTTTAACAATCTCCCTTCATGTGCAGCCTAGGGCTGGGCGATATACCGATATTTAAGACATATGGATATATTTTTAAATGAGATATGGAATTAGACCATATAGTATACCGACCTGGCACAACAAATTCTACAGTTTCCACAGAGATTGTTAGTTTGCTAATATGTGCATGCTTTTCTGAGGGTGAAATGCGGGACTGACCGTCCATCAAGCTGTGAGCACATATTGTCTATAAAATGGTATAGCGAATAATACTGTACATCTAATGTACCTATCAGTAGCTAATGTTAGCAATAAATAACTCAACTGGAACATTCAACATACTTTTAACTAACTAGCTTGCTAATACTGTTATGCCATTAGAAAGCAATCCACCAAACACAATAGCCTAAAGCTTAATGATCTTTTAATCTTACCGTGATAATTTTCAGTTACATTTACCCATTAATAGGGTGACCAGATTTCTCTGAACTAAAACCGGGACACCTTGTGCGTGCTCAAATGTAACGTGAACATGCCACAGGTGGAACTTTTTTTTCATAGCCCCAAACGGTAGTTGGAAAGAACATTTCTTAAATATTGCTGTGTAAATGCACAAATTCTGTGTACTTTCATTATTATATTCAAGATTAGGGCCTACACTGACTCCTAAACAATCCTCACCTATCCAGATAGCATGAAAAAAAAATTTGAAAACGAGACTCCGCCATATTATTTTCTCAACCTTAGTTTACATTATGTGTGATAACTCTAAACAGCTACTCTTGTCAGATGGCCATTATATAGCATGGAAAAGCTGAGATTCCAGGCTTTCAGAAAAGGTATAGTTACCACCTTTTCGGGAACGACCAACCCCTCTGTCTCACGGACTAATAGGTTATTGAGAATGATGACTTTCTCTTCAGCTTTGTCGTAGCGTAACCTGCTAGCCATTAAAACGAGGCATTGAAACAATGTAACAATGTAACGTTGACTGCAAAGATTGTGCAGACTGTTGTGATCGACTGACACAGGATCACACACACACATCATAGCCTACGTCGGACGCTTTATGCTAGTTTCTACATGGGTTTAGGTAGTAATCGGGCTATATTAAAACCACACTTCAATAGTGGTTGGTGAAAACTGGGACATATTAGCGTCCCGACAGACTTTTGTCGGACTCGGGACACGCCACTCAAAATCGGGACTGTCCCAGGAAAACCGGGACGTCTGGTCACCCTACCCATTAATCAAGTAAATCCTGAGACGTGAATTGAACTATAGCTAGCTAGTTAGATATTATCCTCTGACTATCATCCAAAGAGCTGTTATTTGTGCACCACAACAGTTTTGTGACATATTGCCGATCACCAGTTATCTCTCATACTGATAGAAAACATTTCAACTAGCTCGCCTCAAAAACATTACAACATGGGGAGTCATTGAATGACTGTTGTTGACTGTTGCTTGCACCATCCAACAAATATTAGCACTCCAGTTGAGGTAATTTCCAGAAACATACAGGAAACTATTCCTAAGGATGCGTGCATCATGCACGCTTCCTGGGTAGCCCATGTAAGTGTCGATAAATCGACCCTTGTGGTCACACACCGCCTGAAGCACCATAGATGAAAACAGCTTCCTATTGATGTAGTCCTGACCATCAGGACCGCCAGGACATTTGATGCGGATGTGTGACCCGTCGATGGCTCCAGCTACTTTGGAGAATGCAGGGTGTCCTGCCAGCCGGGCAAACCCTTCCCCCATGGCCTGGAGTTCCTCCTGGTTTTGAGGGAGCCTGATGAACTGGTGGCGGACAGCCACCACTTCCTCTGCGATGTTGTGGACCATCCGATGCACCGAGGTAATGGGGATGTTGAACACCCTGGAGACCACCCGGTATGCAGAGCCTGTCGCTATCCAAAACAGAAAGACCAGGGTCTCCAGGGTTGGTCCCCAGCCGTGCTGCCTCTCTGTTTGCAGGGCCCCCAGGAGTACTCCAATAGCCTCCCTGCTAAGGCGGAAATCGGGGCGGGTGTCCTCACCCCCAAAAAACCTCTGCAGCACTGGCACCGTAACATTTATCTGGCAGTAATGCCTGGCCTGCAACAACATAATTGTGTGCTGTTACTGTGTTACTTGTTACTATGCATCATCATATTTATGACTCATATTTATGACTCACATTATCATGTCATGGTTATGGCTTTTGTCCAAAGTGACATACAAATAAAACACAATAATTAAATTTAGCAGTTGATCATACTAGTGTCGACTAAAGAGAATAGCTACTTAAACAAAATAGTGTCAATATAAGCAATTCAATGTCAGTCATAGTTGAATGTGCAATTATGTAGATGTTTGTCAAAAGAATATCCTATAAGAATATCCTTCTCCCTCCCCACTAGACTATTGTATGTCAATAAAAGTTGCGTGGTATAACTTATCCCGCCCTAACAGTGGCAAGGGGGGCGTTACCCTAGAGGGATTTAAACGTGACACTACGGTAGCTGTCAGAAAAACGAGTGCAAGTGGCTAAAGAAATGTGTCTTTTTTTGTAAGCAAAATGAGCTCAAACTTTGTATTTTGATAAACTATCAACTTAAACTTTATATTTGAGAAACTATAAACTACCTATCCGCCACGAAGCTTTTCATTACCATATATTATATAAGCCTGAAACAAAATATGCTTTGCCCTGATAATCAATGAGAATAAGTATTCTGAATGCAACAACTAAATTAGCTTACCTCGCCGTTTTCGCTGCAGAGGCGCCGACAGTACAGCGATCTCCTCCTCCGCTGAGCACTGCGCTGACACTCCTGCTCAGCATCCTCCTCCAGCTCGCACCACACCAGGTACATAAACAGCAACTCGATCGCATCCATTTCTTTTTTTCAAAAAAGCGCGCAATAAAAAAAAAAAGCGGAAACGCAGTAGTAAAAGCGGAAGCAGGAAACACTCCACACTAGCAAGTCGTTCCAAACCTCGAACGCTCACGAATGCTAGGCAGCACTCTAGCTCGTCTCCATAGAACGCTCAACTCGAAAGGAATAGTCCGGGAGCCAAATGCCATAATTTAGGTGAACCTGGCTTTGTCGGTTAAAGTTTTTTTTTTTGCAGAATCTAGTAGACTAGGGGTACCTCTTTAAGATTTAAGAGGGTGCCCGGTGATATCCCTTGGGCAATTTCATATATTAAGCCTTAATTGTCCAATGTGTTGACTATAAGGCGGATATACTACAGGTGAATAGGGTAAAAAAATTAACAAGCAGATATCACTATGAAACTTCACCAGTTGATTACTTAGATCAATATGAAAAATAAATGTATTACAAGTTTTCTGAAATGTAATGTTTGAATATGCAAATTAGGTATGATGTAATTAAATATGCGCTGATTTGCATAAACGTAAAAAGATCAAATCTGAACATTGGACAAAGCCAGCTTAAATTTTTTTCTTTTCATTTTGTTGACATAAGAGATGAAAAGTATTTTAGAGAGGGAATTATGGATATCTCATTTAGTTATTCAGTAAATCAGAAAATACTATACCAGCCTTTAAAAAATCCATTTTCGCCATGTTTTTTGGAATAAAATGTCATGTAAATCAGGCTAAGAATCATATATCAACAAACCCCTCTGCAAAATCCTTCTAAACATGGTTAGGTATAAGACTGAAAAGTTTGGTGTATGTAGATGCTTGTGAAGTGGAGATTTTGTTCTCCGAGTGAGAGAGGAAACTCATCCATATCCGCCTTATATTCAACACATTGGACAAGAAAGGCTTAATATACAAAATTGCCCAAGGGATATCACCGGGCACCCTCTTAAATCTTAAAGAGGTACACCTACTCTACTAGATTCAGCAAAAAAAACAACTTTAACCAACAAAACCAGGTCTGACCTGGGTTGGTTGCAACCTGACCCCATGGCTTAGTGACTGGTCTGGTCTGCCAAAAGCTCACGAGAACCTTAAAGGAACACTTCACTTTTGTTGGTTAAAGTTTTTTTTTTTGCTGAATCTAGTAGAGTAGGTGTACCTCTTTAAGATTTAAGAGGGTGCCCGGTGATATCCCTTGGGCAATTTCGTATATTAAGCCTTTCTTGTCCAATGTGTTGAATATAAGGCGGATATGGATGAGTTTCCTCTCTCACTCGGAGAACAAAATCTCCACTTCACAAGCATCTACATACACCAAACTTTTCAGTCTTATGCCTAACCATGTTTAGAAGGTTTTTGCAGAGGGGTTTGTTGATATATTATTCTTAGCCTGATTTACATGACATTTTATTCCAAAAAACATGGCGAAAATGGATTTTTTAAAGGCGGGTATAGTATTTTCTGATTTACTGAATAACTAAATGAGATATCCATAGTTCCCTCTCTAAAATACTTTTCATCTCTTATGTCAACAAAATGAAAAGAAAAAAATTGAAACTGGCTTTATCCAATGTTCAGATTTGATCTTTTTACGTTTATGCAAATCAGCGCATATTTAATTACATCATACCTAATTTGCATATTCAAACATTAAATTTCAGAAAACTTGTAATACATTTATTTTTCATATTGATCTAAGTAATCAACTGGTGAAGTTTCATAGTGATATCTGCTTGTTAATTTTTTTACCCTATTCACCTGTAGTATATCCGCCTTATAGTCAACACATTGGACAAGAAAGGCTTAATATACGAAATTGCCCGAGGGATATCACCGGGCACCCTCTTAAATCTTAAAGAGGTACCCCTAGTCTACTAGATTCTGCAAAAAAAAAAACTTTAACCGACAAAGCCAGGTCTGACCCCATGGCTCCCTGACTAGAAGTGTTCTAGCGAGTCGCAGCCTCCACTTCGGAACGTAACCACGGATTTCAATGAAACCCATGAATAGGACTTCCTGCTTTCAATGATGTAAAATGATGATTTGAAAATGAGTGTCCCTTTAAACCAAACGAGATCTGTACTTCTGCATTCTGAGATTCTAATATTAACATTAACACTCATAAATGGTTTGTGCCACGTTTACATGATGTTTTTAATTCCGAATTAGTTTATTCAGAATTAAATAGATCGGAATTAAAATATTCTCATTCGAGTTTACATAGAAATAATAATTCCGATTTGGCGTTTACATGGAACATACGTTAATTACACTTTATTGTATTCCGCTGAACGTCTGGGGGTCGGGAAGGGTTCCGATTGGACAGGCGGGCGCATGAACGTAGCCTAGTTGCTAGCTGGCTAGCAACTTTTTTGTCATCTCGGGTTAACGTAACAGCATGGACAATAACATAATGAAAACGGGGTTCTCAGTAATTCTGATAATAGGCCTACTATTTAACCAGCAGCTCGAGAATATTGTCAAGCTTCACGTTTGCTAGCTGAGGAGGAGAAGACTGTCGGAGAAGGGGGGAAGAAGACAGAGCCGAATTAGCAATGAAACGAGCATGCGCTTCTTCTTCCTCCTTGTACGAGCATGCGCCAAACAAACAGAATAAACTTTTAATCGGAAAAAAGGTTTACATGATCAAGGAGGGGAGTTAATTACGCTTTAACATCGGAATAAACCAACCACTTAAATCGGAATTAAGTTTGATTCCGAATAATCATTTTCAAGCTGAATAAGCGTTTACATGGTCTCTTAAAGCGGAATTAACTTTTATTCTGAATTAACTTGGTTTTATTCGGAATTAAAGCTCTCATGTAAACGCAGCAAGTGATTTGCTAAATTATCATAAGTAACATAAGTTAGCTGGCTAACAAGACAAAACTAATGTAACGGTAACAAAACTCTTGTAATCCGTCATTGTAGCAGCTAGTTAGAATCTAGTCATTGACAAACAGTGTGTACTTTAAAACGAAGTTAAATACATAATTATTTATTCGTAATTTGGTGTCTTTAGTTACCTCATGAGTAGCCTGGTTGCCGATGCAGCCTCCACGAAAAATGGCGGTTGGTCACAATTTTACCTTAAGAGAAAGGGCGGGTTTTTTGGGTTGAATTCTTTGAAACTGTTATTTTCTTGCTCTTGCAATAAGGTCTGATTGAGAAGTTTGATTTTCTCCTCCATGTCTTTGTTTTGTCCTTGGAGAACGTTAATCATTGCATATGTGTTCACTTCATCCTGAATGTATGAATAGCCTCAAATAATTAAAGTCAAATGAAGACACTACCAAAGTCTTTTTAACACTACTCACCTTCAACTCCTCATTCTCCTGCTTCATGCAGCACTGAGAATCTAAAGCGTTTTGGAGATCGTCTTGCAGTTTTTTATTCTAAAAATGAAAGATTGATGAACACAAATAAAGTCATTTTTTGTAACAGTAACAAAACTGTAAACTCTTGCAATCCATCGTTGTAGCAGCTAGTTAGAATCTAGTCATTGACAAACAGTGTGTACTTTAAAACAAAGTTAAATACATAAGAGATTTATTCGTAATTTGGTGTCTTTATTACCTCATGAGTAGCCTGGTTGCCGATGCAGCCTCCACAAAATGGTGGTTGGTCACAATTTTACCTTAAGAGAAAGGGTGGGTTTTTTGGGTTGAGTTCTCTGAAACTGTTATTTTCTTGCTCTTGCAATAAGGTCTGATTGAGAAGTTTGATTTTCTCCTTCATGTTGTTTTGTCCTTGGAGAACGTTAATCATTGCATTCATTGTGTTCATCCTGAATGTATGATTAGCCTCCTCAAATAATTAAAGTCAAATGAAGACACTACTCATCTTCAACTCCTCATTCTCCTGCTTTATGCAGCACTGAGAATCTAAAGCGTTTTGGAGATCGTCTTGCAGTTTTTTATTCTAAAAATGAAAGATTGAGAAAGACAAAAAAAGGCATCGTGAGATGGAGTTGATAAAAGGATGACTGCTTAGGTTAAACAAACAACAAAAGACATACCCATGCCATTAATATTAATGACATGAGCATAGATTGATTTAATTTCACTGGATCAGACATGACAATGCTTAAAAATGTTATTTCTCTGCAGTTCTGATAAACCTATATACAGTATATACTTCAAATTCAGGTCTGTTATTCGTGCCTCATAGCTTTCCTCAAAGAGTTGGAGCACTCGATCGTCCAGTTTTGATTCAATCCCTAGAGCAGACAAAGCAGGATTTAAAAAGGTTAGACACAATGATGCCGTAAACAATAAACAATCATATTCTAAATAAAGAGTAATAACGAGATGCTCTAGTATATGACCAATATCAAACATACCATCAATTTTCCCTGTGGATATAGAAAGACTTGGTTAGCTTGACTACACGGTGTCAACACTGATCAACTCAATTACAAAAATGCTAATGTATTGTGGTTTGAGATGGCACCACTACCCGGAACTCACATTAAAGGGTCACTGCACCCTAAAATAGATTTTTTGAGCTGTTGATTGATTGGAAATACTCATAAGTGGTGAACTGTACTATTACCAGGGTTAATATTGACAAAAATCGTGTTTCTCGACAAAAGTAACATTTCGTCTGATTTTGTATTGGAGATATTGCTCTCTCGCGCATACTACCGTTAGAAAACATGCCATGGCATGTTGGTCCAAAATACTATTGGAATGCTGACGTTGTCCTGCACTTCTAGTCCGACACTACGTCACCGGGTCGTTACAAATTAGGACTGAAACGCCCCAACACCTGCTGCCCTGATTAGCCTACCTGTGATAAGCCATGTCTGCAGCACTCATTCCCAGATTGACACGAAATCACCATGGTTGATTGGTTGCAGCCGTGCTGCACTCTCTCTCCAAATTTCAGAACTTCTCGCTCATTTTGAAAGCCGTTTTCAGAAATGTGAAGTGGGTGGAGTTATGGGGTGAAGTGACTCTTTAATTGCTGTTTTCAACATGAATAGCAGTTGTACCATGGTGGATTCACGTATAACTGATAAATGCAAGCAGTAGGCCAAACAAACGCTCTGTAGAGTAAAATTACCGGTCGTAATTTACTCTAGGGATCAACACCAGAACTGACATGTCTTTTGCACCAGTAAATGTCAAACCAACACTTTAAGAATCATGTACTTTTTTACTAGAGGTGGGCATAGATTAATTTTGTTAATCTAGATTAATCTCACTGTAATCTTGAAATTAATCTAGATTAATCTAGATTAATTTTAGGTGCACCAGCGCAAAATTTAGGTGCACCCACATTTTTCATTGCATCGCCTTTAACACTAAAAGGTCCCCTTTTTATTGCTGTCCTTATAATGATTTTTTAACAACAAAAAGTCTAGAAAAAGCTTGAAACACAATAAAAGATTTGTTTCTTTACAAAATTATTTATATAAGCCTATTCTACATACTGAAATGTCTGATATTCATGACGGCACACTTTATGCATATTGCAGCCTACTATATTACAACTCTGCCTCTTTAATTCAGCTGTCTGCTTGAAACCTCAAAATGTAAACAAAGCCTAGCATAGTTGGCTAGTTTATCATAGTTTACTAGTTGGACTGCTCAGTTGTGTGTTTACTGTAAGTTTCAATGTGGGCTAATACTTTTTCTCCTTTCGAGTTTTGGAGTTGGAAAACATTGGTATTGAGATTATCATCCAACTCATGCAAGAGTGACTTGAATGTAAGAGTTTTAATCAACTTTCTGCAGCAATGATGCTAACCGGAATTTATATTAATTTAGCTAACGTCTTCTATATGCATCATTGCTTTCACGATAGTGAATGTTTTATTTGGATTAAATGTGCATGTCGAGGGGCGGGTCGCAACTCGCGAGTGTCCATTGAGCGCGCACGGGAGAGTGAGGGAGAGGGAGGGAGAGGGAGAGAAAGCGGGCCAAGGAGAGGGGGGTTACTTCTATTAGGAATGAGCGATCAGGTGCCATTCGGGAGGGGTCTGAGCTTATCGTCCATGTTGGGAGGATGTATCATTGGTTACTGTTTGGTAAAGTTGCACGCATAGTCTACAATGACAACTTGTGAAAGAAAGCAGCCGAGCAGCGTCAGGTGCACCAGTGCGACCTAGACTTTTTTCAGGCGCACTCTTAAACATTGGCGTTCGCGCTAAGATATCAAGGTGAAAGTGATCATAGCTTGCGTGGTATAGACCCAGCTCCCAGCCCAACTTTGAGAATAGATTAACGCCGATATTTTTTTTTATCGCCCGATAAGAGTTGCACGATAACGCAGCACGTTAACGCCGATAACGGCCCACCACTATTTTTTACACTGCATATTTAACACTCAATAATATTTGCAATAATAATTGCAAAAAATAAACTTACCATTTCCTTCAGGCTACTGTTATTTTCTTGCTCTTGCAATAAGGTCTGATTGAGAAGTTTGAATTTCTCCTTCATGTCCTTGTTTTCTCCTTGGAGGAGAACGTAAATCATTGCATTCATTGTGTTCATCCTGAATGTTTGAATAGCCTCAAGTAATTAAAGTCAAATGAAGACACTACTCACCTTCAATTCCTCATTCTCCTGCTTTATGCAACACATCTAAAGGGTTTTGGAGATCGTCTTGCAGTTTTTTATTCTGAAAATGAAAGATTGATAAACACAAATAAAGTCCTTATGAGATGGAGCTGATATCTAATAGGATGACTGCTTAGGTTAAACAAACAACAAAAGACATACCAACTTATGCCATTAATCAAGACATTAATGACGTGAGCATAGATTGATTTAATTTCGCCTGCAGCTCAGGGTGGAAACCTCCACTTTCCACGTTTGCTGGAACCAATCTCAAACTGGCTTATCCACCAGGCACCAGACCACCTGGATTGTTGGTCTGATTGGTTTAAGGACTATCCAAAAGTACAGTCATTTGAATTATGCCCATTGATCGTATCTCTTGTACAGTAGAAATACAGTGCAGACTCCATAATGTTCAGTCTGAGTAAATGTTAAAGAGCAGATTGACGTATACATTAAGCTATACATTCCCAACACCCCACTACGGTCTTCTGATGAGCGTCTGTTGTGTCGATCAGCCATAAACGCTAGGGGTTTTCAAGAGTATAAAGGAACAAATGTTCAGCATGCACTTAGTTAATTGTTTTTATAAGTTATGATTTTTATATTATATTATTTGTTTATTTTCATTAGGCTATTGATTGCATTGACATCATTGTGTAATACTGCTATTCTCTTCCCCCTCAATGTTAATTAAACCATTGCATTGTTTTATTTGTAAGTCGTTTTGGACAAAAGTGTCAGCCAAATCCCATAACCATAATCATAACCATGACCATCAGTATGGAGTATGCTTAATGAAGAGGTTATATCTCATGTTTTATGTTGACTGAGTGTAGTTGTGCTGATCACCCGGTGTGAACCAAATTGCCCTTATAGGGGACATTAAAGACTATTCAATCCAATCCATGGTAGCAAGTAGAACAAGGAATAACCATCAGATCATTTACTGTACATGACTTCATTGTGAAAGGCAAAATAGTGCATGTTTCTGTATTTAGAATTTACATACATAGAGTATATTATACAGATGTACATATATTTTACAATTATATATAGTGCAGTTCATACATTGTGTGTACATCATTCAAGACCGCTTTACAAATTAGACTATTAAACAACATAGAAAAATAGGAACTATAACAAATGGTGAAGTGCATTAAAACAGTGAAAAGAACTGCTGGCCCATTATACAGAAACACCAGGGTCAGGCTTGGGGTTAATATGATGGTTTAATATCAAGTTTAAAAAGTATGTTCTGTGTAGGCCTCTGAGCAGATCAAGGTAAGAAAAGGGACACTGCGGGGATCTTCAGAGTTAGAAGCTGGCCTGGTGGATTTAGGCCATTCTGGGGTCTTCAGAGGTAGAAGCTGGCCTGGTGGACAGAGGCCATTTTGGGGTCCTCAGAGTAAGACGCTGGACTGGTTGACTGAGGCCATTCTGGGGTCCAGCTCTGAGTCCCCTTGTTCCTCAGGAATCTGTGGATGGAGGTCAAAAGGTCAAATACAGGAAATAAAACTGGTGCAATAATCTGAGAGTACAGAGTTTTACAGATTATAGTGTGATGAGAATTAACACATTATAAGTTAATAAATAATAATGCTTAATTTATAGCAGAATACAAAATACATGGAGAAACTGTTTAATGATATATCAGCAAAAATGATCCAACTCCATAGATGGATCATGGTGAAATTCTAAGAAACAATTGCAGAATCTACTCTGAGTGAAAGTATTCTCTGAAAATGTTCATGCAAAAATTGACTCCAGTATGGCATGTTCCACTTTTCACTTTAACTGAAGGCAGCTTTTAGTCAGCAAATCCCTCCAGTTCTCTCTCACTAAAGACAAGAAACTAACCAGTGTAAACACACACAAGTCAACTTGCTCAGATGTACATGTTTGATCACTTCAAAAACATTGTGTTCCACATCCTAGCTAAACAGAAATGTGCACTTACAGTAAATGTGCACCTAAATGTCAAACATACATCTGAAGAGAGCTCACATCCACCAAATAACCCACATTGGCCACCACTCACCTCTTTTGTGGGAGGGCTTCTGGTTATGAGAGTAGAGAGGCAGGGGCACAAACTTTGTTCCCCTCAGCTCAGCCACCCAGTCCATGAAGTCCATAAGCCTGCATGTGGAGGAGAAGACACTGAGATGCAGAATCTTTCTTTGCATGGAACATGTTACAACCGCATTGCATGTTCTGACATTTCGGTCAATGCTCCCACACACCATGTGATAGCTTGAGTGTGTGCATGAACTTTGTTAGTTGCCTGACTTTCCATAATTTAAATACAGAAAAAAAACATGAATTGCAATAGTAAGACCCATACTTATGATGTAGAAAGAAGACCTCTGTCTTCTTATCATTCAGCTGACGTTGTAGAGCTGAGGCCTTCATCTGTGTCAACGAAAACATCGAAAACATCAAAAACATTAATCTGAGTCAACATGATTAGCACATTGATTACAAGTGTGTTATCATATGATCACATAATGGTTGATCAAAAAATTCATACCAGTCTCTTGCGTGCTTTTTTCTCCAGTGATGCCATCTGTAAATAGTAATCACTAAATTAATGAAAAAATAAAAACAAACAACTGTTTTAATAAACCTACTTGCCTCTTCATCAGTTTCAACTAACATATAAAGAACAGCAGCAACATTTGTCATTAAAATTAACGTGACTATTGAAAACTTAATATACACATCACTCTTTCCAAACCAGCCTTCCCATCTGTTGGCTGAACTGTGAGTGAACCTTCAGCTATGGGAAGTGAAGGGACTCACCTGAGTCTTGCATGAGTTGTCTTTGCCTCCCAGCTTTCTCCAGTTCTCGGATCTTGTGCTGAAGAGCCGTCAGTTTGGCTCCGTATGACGTCTTGCCACTTCAATCTGTATTGTGGTCTAATGGTGCAAGATATACATCATTGCTCTCTCTCCTCTCCCTTTTTTACAATATATTGAGAGCTGAGAGATTGCAACATGTAGGCCAACTGTTAAAACGTACATATTGAACCTGGTCCTTCAGTGATGCGTTCTCTTTCCGGCAGAGCACCATTTCGGCATGTACCTACAATGGACATTGAGAGTAGTAAATAGTGCCTTCTTCATCTATGAAGATATTTTACATGTGTCCATTATTCAATTGTAATATAGTTTCATATTTGTTATAGTAACGGCATGACTGACACAGTTCACAATATCAATAATGTTGTTCATTTATGTTTTTCTTTTCATTTGTTATCATATAGTTTAGCAAGAATGCTCCCCAAAATGTAGTGTCTCCAAACTCACCCTTTCAACCTGGTTCTTTAGGTTGACGTTGTCCTTCTGGACTCAATAACTGTCTGCTGTTTTTGCACTTTATCTCTGGCTAGGACCTACAGAAAGGACAAAAACATGTTTTGACATGTTACATTTCAGTTGTGTTTCACAACAAGAGGAAAAGGGGAATGAGATGCAGAAGGAAGGTATACATGTGGTGGAAAAGGAGTATTACAGTAATTCAGATTGAACAAACCATTGAGCCACCAGGAATGTTCTCGCATATGGGACCATTCTCTGGTTCTTAGATGCCTGTCAGTCACAGGAGATAGGCAGTGAATTAGCTATGTCATGTGTAAACAAATGTGAAACAACATAATTGCAAAAAAGAAACTTACCATTTCCCTCAGGCTCCTGTTTTTTTCTCTCTCTTGCAATACGGTCTGATTGAGAAGTTTGATTCTCTCCTCTATGTCCTTGTTTTCTCTCTGCAATACTCATTCTCCTGCTTTATGCAGCGCTGAGAATCTAAAGCGTTTTGGAGTTCCTCTTGCAGTTTTTTTAGAGATGGAGTTGATATCTAATAGGATGACTGATTAGGTTAAACAAACAACCAAAAACATACCCATCTATGACATTCAAAATGACATAAAGCATAGGTTGATTTGATTTCACTGGATCAGACATAACAATGCTCAAAAACTTTATTTCTCTGGAGTTCTGATATACACCTATGTATACCTTCAAATTCAGGTCGGTTACCGTGCCTCATAGCTCTCCTCAAAGAGTTGGAGCACTCGATCATCCAGTTTCGATTCAATCCCTAGAGAGCAGACAAAGCAGGATTTTAGTCCTGCTTTGTTAAGATACAATCATGCCATAAACAATAGACAACCATATCCTAAAATAAAGAGAAAAAAATAGATGCTTTAGAGTATATTAACAATATCAAACATACCACAGTGTTCTTTCAATTTGCCCTGTGGATATGGAAAGACTTAGCTTGAATACATGATGTCAACACTGATAAGGTCAACTGAATTACAAAAATGGTGGTTTGAGATGGCACCACTACCCAGAACTCACATTAATTGCTGTTTTCAACATGAATAGTAGTTGTAGGCCTACCATGGCCATAAAAAAAACAGCTGTAAAGACAGAAAGCACATAGACTTAGATAGGCAGGCAGACAGACAGAAGGTCATTACCGTTTGCCAGAGAGATTATACATTATCCACAATGACTGTAATGACCACACATGCTTTAACCCTCTCTGACTGTAGCCCTCTATCCCTATCAGCGCACGCCGCTGGCTTCTAGCAAAAAAAAGCAGAATATCTGAATATCTTTCTGAATGTATTCATGCAAACACCAGTATGACGTGCTCCAGTTTAACTTACCAACTGAAGCCTGCTTTTAGTCAGCAAATCACTCCAGCTGTCTCTCACTAAAGACAAGAAACAGAAACCAGTGTTACTACACACAAGTCAAAGTCAACTTGCTCAGATGTACATGTTTATACACTCATGTTGATCACATTGTGTTCCACATCTTAGCTAAACACAAATGTGCACTTAAATGTCAAACATACATCTGAAGAGAGCTCACATCCAGCAAATAACCCACATTGGCTACCACTCACCTCTTTTGTGGGAGGGCTTCTGGTTGTGGGAGTAGAGAGGCAGGGGCACAAACTTTGTTCCCCTCAGCTCAGCCACCCAGTCCATGAAGTCCATAAGCCTGCATGTGGAGGAGAAGATACTGAGATGCAGAATCTTTCTTTGCATGGAACATGCTATACAACCGCATTGCATGAGATTTCAGCCAATGTTCTGACACACCCACCCTATGATAGCTTGACTGTGTGCATGAACTTAGCTAGTTGCCTGACTTTCCATAATTTGAATAGAGAAAACATGAATTGTAATTGTATAAGACCCATACCTATGATGTAGAAAGAAGACCTCTGCCTTCTTGTCATTCAGCTGACGTTGTAGAGCTGAGGCTTTCACCTGCGTCAAAAAAACCCATGAAAAACACAAATCAGTCAACATGATTAGCACATTGAAGTGTGTTGTCATACAATATTGTCACAAATGTATCATCATACTATGATCTATGATACATAATTTATTCGTTAATATGTCTGTTATGTCTTGATGTCTGCATGTGCAGCGCTTTGGGTGTGAACTTTGTGCATAAAAACATGCACTTTATAAATAAATGTGATTTGACTTGACTTGACATAATGGTTGATAAAAAAAATTCATACCAGTCTCTTGTGTGCTTTTTGCTCCAGTGATGCCATCTGTAAATATAAACCACTCAATTAATGAAAAATAAAGACAAACAACTATTTTAATAAACCCACTTGCCTCTTCATCAGCATCAACTCACATTATAAGAACAGCAGCAACAATTTTCAAGAAAATAACCGTGACTATTGAAAACTTAATATACACGCCCCTCTTTCCAAACCAACTTTCCCATCTGTTGGCTGAACTGTGAGTGAACCTTCAGCTATGGGAAGTGAAGGGACTCACCTGAGCCTTGCAGGAGTTGTCTTTGCCTTCCAGCTCTTTCTCCAGTTCCTGGATCTTGTGCTGAAGAGCCGTCAGTTTGGGCGCCATAGAGACAGAAAGCACATAGACTTAGATAGGCAGGCAGACAGACAGAAGGTCATTACCGTTTGCCAGAGAGATTATACATTATCCACAATAGGGAGGGAAAGTAATCTCATCGCCACCTGGTGGTTGCGTTCCTAGAGGCTAGCGGGAGTTGATGGGATTTTCTTTTAGAAAAAATATATCTCGGCCCACGATCGGAAGTTAGTTAAATGCCTTCAATATGCTATCCATGTAGGTCAGCTCTATTGCTTCTAGTGGTCATACTTTATTTTTTAGGATCAGTTTAATTGTTTTGAGTTTGTTTGTAACATGGTGATAACGAACTACAGTAGCTAGCTACAGTAGCATTTGACGTCACCAGTTTGGGCGCTCCATCTCCAACTGATCAAAACGGCAATTTGCTTAACTTGCTTATCATATTTTTGTAAAAACAGAGAGCGATGTAAACCGCGTGGTAATTACCTTTATGTTGGGATAACTTGTGTTGTGCTCCTACTCACACAAGAGCTGGCAGTAAGTGTGATTGTCTACTACTAACCAACTAGCTAACAGGCTAATAAACAAACCATGCTAGGTGAGTAACGTCGTCGAAGGGTGTCACGTCACTTGAAGTTGTAGTCCTTTTATGAAATGAAACGAGCAATTACGGTTTTTTTAAATAAGGCGAAATAGAGTCTGATATTTTCACAGTTAGTAGATTATTACAGTATGCCGACTGAAAAATATTTTTGGTGGTTAAGATCGCTGGTATAGCTGCGTAGTATTTTTTTGAAAAGTCGGTCTATGGGACTTGACATTGGAGCTGCTCTTCGATAGGAACGCAACCACTTGGGGCGCTGGTTTTCACTTTCCCTCCCTATGACTGTAATGACCACACATGCTTTAACCCTCTCTGACTGTAGCCCTCTGTCCCTATCCGCGCACGCCGCTGGCTTCTAGCACCTCCACTGCTACTCTGCGTTGATCTCCTTAAAAGTCGCCATTATTACTGCCAGTTTATTGGCCCGAAACACTGCCACCTAGAGGAATTATTGTGTTGTTGTAGCCTGGCTAACGCCTCCCACTTCTCAAATGAGACGTGGTCTGGCAACCAGACGTTCATTTTCTCGTATTTGAAAAAATGCCCAGATCCGTTCATTGGGCGCCACGGATGTCTATCAAATGCGCATAGCTCACCCAACTCGTTCGTATGCAAAGCTAAGGGCTGCCGTAAATCCTTTGGCGTCGAATGTAGACGCAAGAGGGCAACGGAAACTTCTCGGATGTTCTGTGATTGGTTCGCCAACATCAGGCGAACATTAGGGCGTTAGTTTCCAGACTGGCTTAGCAGCGGGATTGAAATCACCGCGCAAGGCAGTATGGGAAAACCCAGGCTAGTGTTGTTGTGCATTCACATGTAAAATGGACAGAGGTATGATGAAGACATCACCGGGTATCTTTAGGCTACTGTCTATGGGTAGAACGTACGTACAAAATATGGACGTAAATTGCCACACGTTGAGCAAGAATAGGCCTTTATTTGTTGTGAACGTGAGGGTGCATCCGGTATGAAGGGGGGCATGGACACAGAAGGGTTCGGGATGGTGAGACCGCAGTGTATTGGATTCCATACACAGCATCTGGTTGATGGTATATACTCAATTTATAACCAGTAGACTATGAAAACTCTAATACACTCGTTATAGCCTACACTCAAATGCTATCAAATACCTATTACATTCCAATGCTAATACCTATCAAAACTCAGTAGCCTAATTAACTAGCACAGTAGTAGGCTAGCTGCTACATAACCTAGCATTGCATCTGTAGCCACATTACACTCGTTTTTATATAGAACATGAAATGTCCTTATTCTCAAAATCACTGAGCATTTAAGTGTTTAGTCACTAAGTATATAAAATAGCTCAACAAAACGAACTCTCTGGGTGGTAATAATCAAGATATTGAAAATATTACTGTCTCATGAAAATAACGTGACTTACCTATTCTCTGCTTGAAGATGGCGTCTTAGGCTAAACACGCATCATCAACCCTACGGTGTATCAGAGGAGACATACGAAGTTGCTTACGAAAAACTAAATAATAAATGGTCCTGCAGTGACACCTTGTGGCGTTACCAATACATTGCCTTACATAACAATGAAGTTGCCCAAAGAGCTCTAGTCAGGGGGCCAAAACTGATATTAAAACTTTGTCGGACACTTTTAGGTACAAGCATACAGCCTATCTGGTATTAATATTTAACCCTTCAACATGTGTTCTAGCCAGGTTGTCAGCTTAGAGCATTTTGTTAATTTAACACTATATTCTTAAAAATGGTAAAAGCTGATTTTTTCCCCAAAGTGCTTCCATTTTCTTCCATGTTACCTACTGTAATTTTGGGCAAATGTGCAATATAATCCAATTGATGTGCAAGCATAATTACCCATAGCTAAGATATCAGGGTGGTTGTCAGGACAATGTTCTTTCCCCCAAAACCTCTATCAATCAGTACCCCTATCTATGGGAATGAGTCAAGCCAAGTTTAAAGCTTGTAGGGAGAGACAGTGCAATGCTGCACAGGTTATAATACTTAATGTTAAGGTGAAAATGTAGAGCTAGATGGTGGTCTATGGTGCTATTTGACTTCATTAATGTGCCAGGTTGTGACACAAATTATATTTAATGGACATATTACTATAGTTATTAATTCTATCCAAACATAACTTCTCTCTCACTTCTTTAGGTTTAGGGGTTCATAACTAGTTAGTTGTAATAACTATTACAAAATAGTTGTATGGGAAATGTCCCCCCCCCCCCCCCCCCCCTGAAAAAATCTGTGAAGTTAACTTAACTCAAAACATTTGAGTACTGTAAAGCATGGGAAGCTAACTTATCTGAAATTATTTCAGTAAACCGGATGCCTTGACATTTGAGTTTGGTAACTCATTTAATTTAAGTGTAAACTAGATGCACAGCAGAGCGGTACACAATATATGACCGTGCAATTGTGCAATTTATATGCATATATCTCCTACACTTGCAGCTCATGTGTATATAAATGAGTGTGTGCATGTGTTTGTTTGCTTTTGTGCATAACATAAGACTGTTTGTGTGTGTGTGCCTGTGCATGCGTCCGTGCAACCCTTCGCTCAATAGCACCATCTGCAGCCATTAGGTGTAGTCACTAAATGTACACAAACACATTTATTTTATAGCCCACCATGGATGAAATTCCACAAAACTTGGCATACTCCCGAGATGTCAGGTTAATCATATTTAAATGAAATTTGGTGCAGTTCATGACATTTCATCTGAAGATAGGGGTGATTAAAGCAAATATAATTTTGCATTTAATTTTTTCATAGTGGTGCAAATCACAAATGACGGGTTTGTTTTTGTCGTTCTATTTCTGTTCTCTTCCTTGTTGGGATTTTGACCGATGGTAATTTAGTTCTCCTATGCTTTCACTCAAATTTCCATATGGAAAACCACAACTCATTATTCCACTTTCTTTCCACTTGTGTTAGCAGCAGCCAGTCAATACTTGACCCACATTGATCATTTTGTCCAAAGAAAACAAAAATAACTCAAAAGGATCTATAGGGCCCGGTAGATAAAACAAGAGACTTCGAGATTAAGTAACCTGTCTCCAGCTCTCACAGGTAGATGACGATGACTAGGATATGTTCAAGTTTTTATTTCAGGGAATACAGGTTATTAAGAAAAACTTTTATAAAACATTTTTTCGATTATTTCTGAAGTTACACAGCACAACTGTTTTTCACAGCTTCATTGTCCTTGTCGACTGAAAATAATGGTCTCCATTACAGGAAGCTTATCCTTTGTTGTTGTTCTTCTTCTTTTCATCTGAGGGTCTGGGCTGAGGCATGGGGGGTGCACCAAGCTTCTTGTTCTTAGCTTTTTGCACTTTGTCTTTGATTTGTCTGTCAATTTTAGATTCTGTTATGTCTGCAAAGAGAAAAAAAAGGTAAAAACATTTTAATTTCTAATTTCGTAATTTCTTTAATTTGTACTATAGTACAGTAAGCCTATATAAACAAGCTAAAAGAACTAAAAGAAAACAACATATTCATCAACATCAGTTGTACCAAGCTACATATGTATGTTGTGGTGGCTTGAGCTGCTGGGACCTTGAATTTCCCCTTGGAAATCAATAAAGTATCTATCTATCTATCTATCTATCTATCTACTGTATCTATCTATCAATTTACTATGTCTGGGGGACATGCCTCTTTGGCATGCCAATCAGTTTGCCTAGGAATGGAACAGGAGAGAAGGTGTAGTTAAAAGACTGTACCTTTCTTGGCCTCCTTCACTACAGGTTTCTCTTTGGGTGGGATGAAAGCTTTGGTCTGTTCCTCCTGTCTCTATCTCAGGGCTTCAGCTTTTTCACCTTTGGTAAAAACAAACAAAGAGAAGAAAAAAAAGTAAAGTGCATTTAAACAGTTACAAGAACTGCTGGTCCATTATACAGCAATACAGGGCCATTCTTGGGGTTAATAAGATGGTTTAATATCAAGTTATGTATGTTGTGTAGAGCCTCTGAGCAGATCAAGGTAAGAAAAGGGACACTGCAGGGATCTTCAGAGGTAGAAGTTGGCCTGGTGGATTCAGGCCATTCTGGGGTCTTCAGAGGTAGAAGCTGGCCTGGTGGACTGAGGCCGTTTTGGGGTCCTCAGAGTAAGACGCTGGCCTGGTTGACTGAGGCCATTCTGGGGTCCAGCTCTGAGTCCTCTTGATCCTCAGGAATCTGTGGATGGAGGTCAAAAGGTCAAATACAGGAAATACAACTGGTGCAGAATCTGAGAGTACAGAGTTTTACGGATTATAGTGAGAATTAACGCACTATAAATGCGAAAATATTAATACTTAATTAATAGTAGAATAATATAAAATACACAGAGAAACTGTTTTGTGACCCAAATCAGCAAAAGTGATCCAATAGAGGGATCATGGTGAAATTCTAAGAAAAAAAAGCAGAATATCTGAATATCTTTCTGAATGTATACATGCAAACACCAGTATGACGTGCTCCAGTTTAACTTACCAACTGAAGCCTGCTTTTAGTCAGCAAATCCCTCCAGCTGTCTCTCACTAAAGACAAGAAACAGAAACCAGTGTTACTACACACAAGTCAAAGTCAACTTGCTCAGATGTACATGTTTATACACTCATGTTGATCACATTGTGTTCCACATCTTAGCTAAACACAAATGTGCACTTAAATGTCAAACATACATCTGAAGAGAGCTCACATCCAGCAAATAACCCACATTGGCTACCACTCACCTCTTTTGTGGGATGGTTTCTGGTTATGGGAGTAGAGAGGCAGGGGCACAAACTTTGTTCCCCTCAGCTCAGCCACCCAGTCCATGAAGTCCATAAGCCTGCATGTGGAGGAGAAGACACTGAGATGCAGAATCTTTCTTTGCATAGAACATGCTATACAACCGCATTGCATGAGATTTCAGCCAATGTTCTGACACACACACCCTATCGTCGCCGTCGGGCGGAAACCTCGTAAGTCCAAATCCATTAGTTTTCAGGAAAACGAAAAAAACACTTATTATACAAGTTATTAAACATTGTAAGCTTAAAGTTGGAATTATAACTTATATTGTTATCCTTTATTGTTGTGTACCAACATTAACACAATATTTCCCCAAAATCATGTTTAATCGGAGATACGAGCTTTATGACTTGGCAGCAGGGAGATAGGAGTTTACGCTGTCATTGAAAAGAATGGTACGGACGGACATAAAATCGACGGACACTGTGTTTATCGAAATCTGCGGTCGCGTTGAGTCTTTTTACAAAAGACAAGGCTATAAGAGCTCAGTAAAGCTAAAGATTGTAGTAACATACATCTTTCCTAAATCTATTTGAAACGTTTTAGAGCTGAGTGATGCTTTACGAACATAAAACAATTAAACAACGAGACTGAAATTAACCTGCAAACTAAGTCTGCGGTCGCGTTGAGCTTATCAAGAGAAAAGCCTTTACTACCAAAACTAACGATTGTGATTGCTTTCTACACTTTATTTTAAAATTTAAGTGACATAATATTAAAAAAGACGAGCTGACTAGGTCGTCTAATAGGCGGAAATGATCACTTACCTTGGCTCACGACTTTCATCTTCACCCGAGCATCGCAGCTATTGATTTTTAACCAAAACAAGCCTACTGATATATGTCACTCTTTTCACTCGTTCTTATCTAAAAGAAAACAGGCTTTCTTGACACCAGAAGACAGCCCTTGTTTCTCCCATAAATAAAAACCTTGCTACTGGGTATTTTACATGCAGTACCAATAGAGGCATGACTAGAAGTAGGCCTGAACAGCTGAACTTCGAATCAATAAAACAATAATAAAAACAACAATTTAATGGTGGTATCCAACACATTCAATTCATTTCAATTCAAGCATTATATTATTTTACATGTACATTACAGTTTTAAAATGTATCTAAGCAATAATAATCATAGTAATAGTAACAGTAGTAGATATTAGAAATTAGATGTTTGTGAGTAGGGTGGGTCTGTGTGTCTGTGTGTCTGTGTGCATGTATGTGAGGCTCTGTGTGTTAATTACTATACTAATGAAGCAAATTGTCATAAAAGCTGTGGTAGTCCTTTGGGATGACTCCCTTCAGGTCCTGGAGATGATTGAATTTCAGCTCTTTGATCCTCAGTCGGTCTGAATAGAGTGGGGTGACTGGGTGGTTGTCTGAGATGGAGTTTCGGAGTTGGTGAGTCGGATGTGGATGCCAGTCATCAGAGTGGTTGATCTTGAAGTCCATTGTTCCATTGCTGTTGTATCTATTAGCACAAAATGTAACACAACAACATAATTACTGTAAGATTTCATAAATCAATATGCAACATTATAATTTCAATTTCAAGATTTATATCGGTAATTACCTGATGGCTCTGATATCATGGACAGTTGGGTCACCAGGCCTCACTCCAGGGCGCAGAGACTTGCAGAGCCTCAGCTTGGAGAAGTCCTGGAAGAAGGTGTGGTCAATGTATTTGACATCATATGGATGAGGCTTCACACGGGCCCTCTTCATGAGACTGACATACTCCGCTGGGACATAGACATCCTGGTCCCTCAGACGTCTCTCGATGACACTGTGAACGGAATCACATTCCATCTGAGTATGGCCCTTCTCAAGGTACTTCTGGATGACGACTTTGTTTTTCTTCATGGCGAACAGAAGAAGTGCACTGCTTAGAACTGCATTCCGGTTCTGATATCCGCAGCCGTCACTCCACAGAATAAATGTGTCCGGCTCAGTGTGTGCAGAGAGGTAGTCAACCACGCATGAAACAAACTCACTGGCAGATAGGGATCCCTCGCCTTCATGCCAGACATAACATGTGGCACTGTGTGTCAGCATGTTGTACACAGTAAAATTGTGAACTGCCAGCTTTGTCTTGTAATACAAGGCAGAAGCCTTTAGCTTTGGGCACAAAAGGAGCGCTTGTAAATCCATGCATATGACCATGATGTTGCTGTTGGTCTTGCTTTTGTCGGACATCTTTTCGGCGCGGGCCTCTTCTTTTTTAAGGAGGTGATGCTGCCACTCGTCATCAGGAAGGTTTCCGGTCTTGAAAGCACAACAGGTGTCGCATTGGTCCTTTTTTGGGTGGTAAAGGCCTAGGTTGAGACGCTTGAACTCATCTGCGAACACTTGTCTTGACAAAGGTCTCACACTCTTCTCTGCTGCAGCGCGACAAAACACTGCATACAGATCAGCCATCGACTGGAACACAGGCTCAAGATACTGTTTGGACGTTGTGGATCTGCAGTAGTGTGAGGGCACCTTTGGGAGGTCGTGCAAAAAGCTGCGAATGAATTCATGGCCTGCCACTGAACGACATGTGTTGCTGTGTGTTTGTCCCTCTGTGTGTGATTGCGTGTGTCCCTCCTTTGCCCAGTTAAGGGCAGACCACTCGCCTATTCCCAGGGTAGACAAAAACATTCTTTTACAGACGCGTCTTCTCTGCCCACTGACCCGTAAAAAAAAAAACAAGGAATTTGATCTTCGGGAATTTTCAGACCCCCTTCTCCTTTGCACCGGGACCACATCAATTAGACCGCGCACATACACCCTCTTCTCCTCCCAGGTCATTTGTTGCCAAAAGTCTTTGAAAATGTTATTCCTCTCAAGCTCGCTGATGGCATTGCAGTGATGTTTACCTGACTTGGCACATGCTGCTGAGGAACATCCAGGCCCCATAGACCGTGGCTCCCTCCTTATTTCCTCCTGCTTTTGTTTTCCAACGTACGACTTCCCAACCATTCTTCTTTTCTTGTTGATTACTTTCTTCCAGGTGTTTTCAGCTCTCAGTCTTTTCCTTGGAGGTGCGTCTTCCTCAGCATCAGAGCACTCATTCTCTGCATCCTCTTCACTTCCACCAGGGGAAACTGCAATATACACACACAAACCAATCGTGCATGAATGAGTTACATCTTTGTAAACTATAGTTTAAGGACCTTATTCCATTTAATGAAAAATTGTAGAAAAGCATCTAACCTACCTGTGTCAAACTGTAATTGCTCTGGAGCCAGCAGCGAGGCCTCCTCTCCCTCCAGACCACCAGAGAAATCTTTTCAAGCACATGGTAAAATTAGTTATTTTAGTATAATTATGTTAACAAATGTCTATTGTTGTGACATCCATCTACATAAAACTCATCTATTTTGCCATGTGAAATCATGATTATCTTTCAGAAATTCTTTACCAGCATGCATCACTGTATCGTCCACCTCTGTATCCTCCACCTCTTCCTCTCTCTCTATACTGTCTCCATCTGAACTGTCTCTCTCTAAGGCCCTTGCCTGATCATATGGCACATTTACCATTTTGCATAGTTCCTCTAAGGACACAGACATTGTTGCTGCAAAAATGAAAATGAATAAAGGTCAAATTATCATTTCGCTGAGTTACATGTTTACGTATGATAATGAGGCAAGAAGCCAACTAGCTTGCTTAAAGTGATGATGGCAAAGGCAGCTACGTGTTGAATGCCTTGACATTGTAAGCTACAGTACAATCTTGCCATAGTACATTCAATTAATTATGTTGTTTTTGACAATTGTTGTCTTAATATCTGCAAAGTACAGGGTTTAGTCACATAGCAGTGGATTGTCTTGAGCTAACGTTAACGTCAAGTTCTGATCTGGAGCGCAGGGTCCAGTTTTTTTTTTTTTTTAAGCCCCACGAAAATCACGGTAATTATCTCACCAAACATGACGACAAAACCGATGTATAGTGGCTAACACAAACAATTTTAGTGTTTTAAATTCATTATCCTTGTCAGAAACAACACCATGGAAGATTTTAATCAACATGAATATAGATAACGTCCAATGCTAGACCTAGCAGAAAGAAACATCTGTCATAGATGCTAGCATCCTCAGAAACAATACATTACACTACCGCTACCATTACTTTACTATCGAGATTAAACTGTTTGGCAAATAACTGAATCATCAATAACCATTAGACAATGGTTATTTAAAATGAATAACCAGTGTTTAAAGCACACTTACCTCGGAGAACGGGTTGCACGACGATTTCTTGCGACTTGCAATATTGACTTGAGACTTCATACCGCGAGCTTCCCGCGGAGACATGGAGTTACGAGATTTTTCCGACAGTTGAAGTGTCCAATGGAGTTAGGGGATTTGCGTTCAAGCTATTTGCAACACTTCAGATTGGTTAATAATTGTAAAAATAACAGACCCACGTGGGGACTGACCAATAGTATCGATTTGTGAAGAAATATGAAATTTACTAAATTTGGACTTACGAGGTTTCCGCCCGACGGCGACGACATGAGATTTCAGCCAATGTTCTGACACACACACCCTATGATAGCTTGACTGTGTGCATGAACTTAGCTAGTTGCCTGACTTTCCATAATTTGAATAGAGAAAACATGAATTGTAATTGTATAAGACCCATACCTATGATGTAGAAAGAAGACCTCTGCCTTCTTGTCATTCAGCTGACGTTGTAGAGCTGAGGCTTTCACCTGCGTCAAAAAAAACCATGAAAAACACAAATCAGTCAACATGATTAGCACATTGAAGTGTGTTGTCATACAATATTGTCACAAATGTATCATCATACTATGATCTATGATACATAATTTATTCGTTAATATGTCTGTTATGTCTTGATGTCTGCATGTGCAGCGCTTTGGGTGTGAACTTTGTGCATAAAAACATGCACTTTATAAATAAATGTGATTTGACTTGACTTGACATAATGGTTGATAAAAAAAATTCATACCAGTCTCTTGTGTGCTTTTTGCTCCAGTGATGCCATCTGTATATATAAACCACTCAATTAATGAAAAATAAAGACAAACAACTATTTTAATAAACCCACTTGCCTCTTCATCAGCATCAACTCACATTATAAGAACAGCAGCAACAATTTTCAAGAAAATAACCGTGACTATTGAAAACTTAATATACACGCCCCTCTTTCCAAACCAACTTTCCCATCTGTTGGCTGAACTGTGAGTGAACCTTCAGCTATGGGAAGTGAAGGGACTCACCTGAGCCTTGCAGGAGTTGTCTTTGCCTTCCAGCTCTTTCTCCAGTTCCTGGATCTTGTGCTGAAGAGCCGTCAGTTTGGGCGCCATATGACGTCTCTCCACTTCAATCTGTATTGTGGCCTAATGGTGCAAGATATACATCATTGCTCTCTCTCCTCTACCTTTTTTAACAATGTTATGCTCGACCACAGCATTCACACAATATTTTGAGAGCTGAAAGATCGCAACATGTAGGCTAACTGTTAAAACGTACATATTGAACCTGGTCCTTGAGTGAGGCGTTCTCTTTCCGACAGCACTCCATTTCGGCATGTACCTACAATGGACATTGAGAGTAGTGAATAGTGCCTTCTTCAGCTATGAAAATATTTTACATGTGTTCATTATTCAATTGTAATTTAGTTTCACATGTGTTACAGTAACTGCATGACTATGACACAGTCCATAATATCAATAATGTTGTTTTGTTATGTTTTTCTTTTCATTTCTTATAGCAAGAATGCTCCTCAAAATGTAGTGTATCCATCGAAACTCACACTTTCAACCTGGTTTTTTAGGTTGACGTTGTGCTTCTGGTAGGACTCAATAACGGTCTGCTGTTTTTGAACTTTAATTCTGGCTAGGACCTACAGAAAGGACAAAAACATGTTTTGACATGTTACATTTCAGTTGTGTTTCACAACATGAGGAAAAGGGGAATGAGATGCGGATGGAAGGTATATATGTGGTGGAAAAGGAGTATTACAGTAATTCAGATTGAACAAACCATTGAGAAGACTGCCACCAGGAAAGTTCTTGCGGATGGAACCTTTCTCTGGTTCTTAGATGCCTGTCAGTCACAAGAGATGGGCAGTGAATTAGCTGTGTCATGTGTAATTTGCGAAACAACATAATTGCAAAAATAAACTTACCATTTCCTTCAGCCCACTGTTTTTCTCTCTCTCTTGAAAAACGGTCTGATTGAGGAGTTTGATTTTCTCCTCCATGTCCTTGTTTTCTCTCTGCAATACAGGACAGTACCCGGAGGAAAACGTAAATCACTGCATTCATTGTGTTCATCCTGAATGTATGAATAGCCTAATCAAATAAATAAAGTCAAATGAAGACACTAACTTTCAATCCCTCATTTTCCTGCTCTATGCAGCGCTGAGAATCAATAGAGTTCTGGAGTTGGTCCTGCAGTTTTTTATTCTGAAAAGGAAAGATTGATAAGCACAAACAAGTTTTGGTAATTATGAGATGAGTTGATATCTAACAGGGTGACTGATTAGGTTAAACAGCAAAAACATACCCACCTATTATAATAACGACATTAATGAGCATACAGGTTGATTTCATTTCACTGGATTGGGCAGGATAACACTTAAAAAGGCTATTTCTCTGGAGCTCTGACATAAAACTATATGTATACCTTTAAATTCAGGTCGGTTATCCGTGCCTCATAGCTCTCGTCAAAGAGTTGGAGCACTCTGTCGTCCAGTTTCGATTCAATCCCTAGAGCAGACAAAGCAGGATTTAAAAAGGTTAAGGCACAATGATGCCGTAAACAATAAACAACAACATCCTACAATAAAGGGTTAAAATTAGATGCTCTAGAGTATATGACCAATATCAAACATACCATGGCGTTCTTTCAATTTGCCCTGTGGATATTGAATAGAAAGACTTTGTTAGCTTGAATACATGTCAACACTGATTAGGTCAACTGAATTACAAAAATGCTAAGGTATTGTGGTTCGAGATGGTACCACTACCCAGAACTCACATTAATTGCTGTTTTCAGCACAAACAGCAGTTGTACCACGGCCATAAAAAACAGCTGCAAAGACAGAAAGGACATATACTTAGATACAGTAGGCAGACAGAGGGATGGCACTGGCCATTACCATTTAATTTAAAAATTAAATAGGCTACTATTATGTACAGAATCGATAACATCGCTTATGACAATGACTAGGCTACTTATACGATTGCTTGAATCAGACTAAATTAGAGAGATGACTTACACTCCGAGAGAATGTCATGAAATACCAAAATAATATGGTTCCCATGTCCTCCATGGTCTCCATCGGCCTTGGAAGAAATTCTAAGGAACTACAGCAGGTGGCGCAAAAGTACACCGTCTGAAAAAAAGGCAGCCTTGACTGTAGTAGGTTATCAACGCAAGCTAAAACAAAAGTCGACCGTCTCGAAGTGTGTCCGGTTACAACTGAACTGAAGTTGACCATTTACGGCTAAAATTCTGAATTCTCAGTTGCGTCATAATATGCGATCGGAACCGAATGATGTCACAATGAAGAGCTCCGATCTGGTGCAGAGACGACTATGCTAGTAACAGACCTGTGCATTCTTTGGTTATGGTTATGGTTATTATAGTTATTTAGCAGACGCCTTTGTCCAAAGTGACATAGCCTACAAATAAATAACAATACAAATGTAATTAACAGTGAACAATTGCAAAAATAGGGAGAATAGCGATATTATCAATACAATACAACTGTATAAAACAATCATTTTAAGCACTAACCTAAAGAGAAATAAAACAATGAATATGAGAATAGCAATTAAATAAGTCATTCAATCAATCATATAATAACAATAACTATGGCATGGTAAGGCTACATTTAAGGAGAATAGCAAAAATAAAATGTCAAATTCTATCAATGGACAAATTATAGCAAAACAATACTATTAGGCTATACAAACCATAACACATAAGAAACAATCAAAAGACTATTTTTTAAATAACTAGGTAGGCCTACAGTTATGGTCTACAACAGTAGGCTACAATAAGTTAATTTATTAACTTAAAAAGTTGGCAATACTACATTTAGGAGAATAGTAGCCTACTGTATTAATAAACTATGACAATGAAATCAATAGCCTATAATGAAAATAATTAAATAGCCTAATGAAGGCCTACAAATCATAACGCATGAGAAAACTAGAAAAAACACTCCGAGAGCGCAGACCTCCGTCCAGCAAAAACTAGCGCATGTTGAACAGATATGGATGTCGACCTTCTTGAAAGACCCAAAATGATCCCAGTAGCTAAGATAGATAGGCGTAGGTATCTTTGTTCCCTCCAAAGGGAAATTATGGAGATAATCTTCAAGGCTAGCCTACATGATATTGTGTTTATGTATTGCCCGGTAGGCTATGCACTTAAAGTATTCTCTCACCTGCCTTGACTCACATATGAACTTCGGCCATATCCCATCCTTAAACCATAAGGTTCATGATGACGTCGGCCCATACTTTGCAGCTATAACAGCTTCAACTCTTCTGGGAGGACTTTCCACAATGTTTAGGGTTGGAGTGTGTTTATGGGACTTTTGACCATTCTTTCAGAAGCGCATTTGTGAGGTCACACACTGATTTTGGACGAGGCGACTGGCTCTCAGGATCTGTTCTAATTCATCCTATGTTTCATCCATGTTCAGTCATGTTGGAACATGAAGGAGCCAACCCTGAGCTGGGCTTGGCCCCTTAGTTCCAGTGAAAGGAACTCTGAATGCTACAGCATTAACCAAGAGATTTTGGACAATCCCATGCTCCCAACTTTGTGGGAAGTTTGGGGATGGCCACTTTCTGTTCCAACATGACTGTTCACCAGTGCACAAAGCATGGTCCATAAAGGCAAGGATGACAGAGTTTGGTGCGGATGTCTGGCCTGCACAGTCCTGACCTCAACCCAATAGAACACATTTGGGATGAATTAGAGTGGATCTTGAGAGCCAGTCGCCTCATCCAAAATCAGATTGTGACCTCACAAATGCGCTTCTGAAAGAATGATCAAATCCCATAAACACACTCCTAAACCTTGTGGAAAGTCTTCCCAGAAGAGCTGAAGCTGTTATAGCTGTAAAGAGTGGACCAACGTCATAATAAACCGTATGGATTAAGGATGAGATGTGACTGAAGTTAATATGTGAGTCAAGACAGGTGAGCGAATACTTTTGGCAATATAGTGTAGTCTGTGTTTTAGCTGGTTTAAACAAAGTTTAATTATCCATACACAGAAGGCTGGAGTTCTGGGTTAGTTCAATCACAGCCTCAAGTAAATCCCAAACTTTTCTACAGATTGTTTTTGTCGTTCTATTTCTGTATTTTATGTATTCCTTGTTGGGATTTTGACCGATGGTAATTTAGTTCTATATGTTTTCACTCAAATTTCGGTGTGGAAACCAGGGCTGTAGTACTCGACTCGGACTCGAGTCCGTTTTTTAATGGTCTCGGACTTGTCTCGGACTCGGCTGGTATCTGACTTGGACTTGTCTCGGTCTCGGCCACCGGTCTTGCCAAATATGGTTCTTGGTCTTGACCGAGTCCAGGCATCTTTATTATGTTATAATATTCAAGGGAAGTATGTGATATTAAGGGGAATGGTTATACTTACAAATCCTGGGTGGGTATTTAGATCAGCAAAATTAATAATAACCCAAAATTATTGTCTTTATACTGTCATGCATGCAAATTGTTTTTTTCTGTCCTGGACTCGGTCTTGACTCGGACTCGAGTCTTTTGGACTGGGTCTGTCTTGGACTTGAACCTCTTTGGACTCGGTCTTGACTTGGTCTCGACCGGTCCTGGTCTTGACTTGGTCTCGACCGGTCCTGGTCTTGGACTTGTCTTGGACTCGACAAAGGTGGTCTTGACTACAGCCCTAGTGGAAACCTCCTTATTCCATATTCTTTCCCACTTGTGTTAGCAGCAGCCAGTCAATACTTGACCCACATTGATAATTTTGTCCAAAGAAATAAACAATAACTCAAAAGGATCTATAGGGCCCGGTAGATAAAACAAGAGACTTCGAGATAAAGTAACCTGTCTCCAGCTCTCACAGGTAGATGACGATGACTAGGATATGTTCAAGTTTTTATTTCAGGGAATACAGGTTATTAAAGAAACCTTTTATAAAAAATGTTTTCGATTATTTCCAAAGTTACACAGCACGACTGTGTTTCACAGCTTCATTGTCCTTGTCGACTGAAAATAATGGTCTCCATTACAGGAAGCTTATCCTTTGTTGTTCTTCTTCTTCTTTTCATCTGATGGTCTGGGCTGAGGCTTTGGGGGGTACACCAAGTTTCTTGTTCTTTGCTTTTTTTCACTGATTTGTCTTTGATGGACTGGATGTCAATTTTAGATTCTGTTGTGTCTGCAAAGAGAAAGAAAAGGTAAATGATTGTAATTTCACATATAGGCCTACAGTACAGCAGGCCTACATAAACAAGCTAGAAGAAAAGATAACAACTTATTTATCAACATCAGTTGTACCAAACTACATATGCATGTTGTGTGTGGTGTCTTGAGCTGCTGGGACCTTGCATTTCCCCTTGGGGATCAATAAAGTATCTATCTATCTATCTATCCATCTATCTATCTATCTACTGTATCTATCTATTTACTATGTCTGGGGGACATGCCTCTTTGGCATGCCAATCAGTTTACCTTGGAATGGAACAGGAGAGAAGGTGTGGTTAAAAGACTGTACCTTTCTTGGCCTCCTTCACTACAGGTTTCTCTTTGGGTGGGATGAAAGCTTTGTTCTGTTCCTCCTGTCTCTATCTCAGGGCTTCAGCTTGTTTCACCTTTGGTAAAAACAAACAAAGAGAAAGCGGGGGAGGTTAGAGAGACATCCAGCTGGGAGAGAGGGGAGGGGTGGAAAGAACTGTGGGGGGAGGAAAACAGTGAGGGAGCCAGACCGTGCGCGGCTAGGCACACAGACCTATAAAAACCTAATAAACCTAAATATCTCACTTTCTGTTAACATGGTTGAAATCAAAATGGCAGCATAGGTTGATATGATTATAATTATTCATCAACTCGCTTCAAAATATTTTAGCTAAAACTGTGTCCACCACAATCATTAATGCGCTTTTAAAAAACACAAACAACACCAAATTCAAAACTTTGTATATGACTGTCACTACAAACACACTAACTAATACTCCATCAAATTTCATCCACATTAGTCACTGTTTTCTGCCTATAACACCAACTTTTTGTTTCTTTTATAAGACACCCTAGATTCAAACCTTCGCCATTTCAATATACTTTTGAAATTCAAAAATCTGGTCGCAATTCCTCTCAGGCAACCCCTCAAGATCATTTTAGTGCTTAAATGACATAATTTCGATAAACCGTCTAGGAGAAGTATTTCAAAATACATGATGTGCAAAAATCAGAAAATCTCACATAATTCAAATTCTTCTAAGATTCACTATATAGTTTGAATGTAAAACTTGTTCAGAATAATACAACACACATGTCCACCAAATTTGGTTCATTTCCGTGAATGTATGTGTCAACCACAGTAGACGGCGCGCTAGGTGGCGCTATAGAGTCCCTGAGCCACACCCTAGGCCACAGCTCTGTGTCTGACTATCAAATGCAATTCTACATATGCCAGCTAAATTGCAAGAGTTTTAGAACATGCCAAGTTGGTGAAAAATGTTACTGGTAAGATAATTATACTATAATAATAATAAATATAGCCGCAAGCGGCGATGGCGGGCCCGAGCACCTGCGGTGCGGAGACCTGTGACATTTCGGAATCTAACAAAGCAACATGAGGCGTGTTGGTGGGCATGTGCATGAGCAACACACATGGCCACCAAATTTGGTCAATTTTCTTGAATTTATTTGCCAACCACAACAGACAACCTGCTAGGTGGCGCTAAAGAGTCCCTAAGCCACACCCTAGGCCAGAGCTGTTTTTCACTAGCGGCAGTAATAACACACAAGCTCATAAAATTTGATTCATTTTTGTGAATGTAAATGTCAACCCAAAACGGGTAGAACGCTAGGTGGCGCTATAGAGTCCCTAAGCCACACCCTCAGCCAGAGCTCTGTCTCTGAATAGCGATGGCAAAAACACATGTGCCCACCAAATTTTGTTAATTTTGTGAATGTATGTTTCAACCACAACAGACAACGCACTAGGTGGCGCTATAGAGTCCCTAAGCCACACCCTAGGCCAAAGCTCTGTCTCTGACTAGCGATAGCAATAACACATAAGTACACCAAATTTGGTTCATTTTCGTGAATGTTTGTGTCAACCACAACAGATAACGTGCTACTAGGTGGTGCTATAGAGTCCCTAAGCCACACCTTAGGCCAGAGCTCTGTCTCTGACTAGTGATAGCAATAACACATAAGTCCACCAAATTTGGTTCATTTTCGTGAATGTTTGTGTCAATCACAACAGACAACATGACAGAGTGTTCTTAACCCTTCTTTAATCATTATCTAATATTAAGGAAAGTTTCAGATCTCTTAACCAAGGTGTTATCACACACACACACATTGCAAAGAAGTTCCAGGATTGTGGTGCCTTCTCTCATCCTCAGGTTGGGTTGTCACCTGTCGGCCTCCTTACTACCACTGCTTAACATGCATACAATATATAACCCAAATAAAATAATTATAAACATGATCTTTTCTTTACCTTTCACTTTGCATCACACTGTCATTCATGACTCATTTCAATTCTTGCCATTTATTTTCATGATTTTTACTGATATCAGGGAGAGAAAGGGGCTGGGATACAGAGATATGGGGGATGGGAAGGGAGTGAGAGAGTGTGTATGTGTGTGGGGGGGCATGCGAAAGAGGGGGGTCATGGGGCTAAGATAGGGAGACGGAGAGAGAGAGAGAGGCAGGGCAGAGGCAAACGGGGGAAGGGCGAGGATGTGTGTGCGTGTCTCTCTGGGAAGCTCGCGCGTGTGTAATGTGTGTGTGTTTGAATGTAGTTCTCTTGGAAGCTCGCGCGTGTGTAATGTGTGTGTGTGTTTGAATGTAGTTCTGTGTGTAACAGGCGAAAGGAATGCGTGGGCAAGAAGGATCGGAGAGTGAGACATCCTCATATGAAAACCTAAATAACTCACTTTCTGTTAATGTGGTTAAAGTCAAAATTCAGCGTAGGTTCATATGAGTATTAATATTTGTAAACTCATCTCATAATATTTTAGGTAAAACTATGAGTCAACCACTATCACTAATGTGCTATTGAGACACACAATCAACATCAAATCAAACAACATAAAAAAAATGTATGTGACTGTCACTACAAACACACTTACTAATACTCCATGTGAATTACACATTAACTCAGAGCAGTGAGCTGCCTGCCCAACCAGCGGAGCGCAGGGAGCAGTCAGGGGTTAGGTGCCTTGCTCTAGGGCACTTCAGCCGTGGACTGGTCGGGGATCGAACCGGCAATCCTCCAGCTACAAGCCCCAAGCCCTAACCAGTAGGCCACGGCTGCCCCAAGGGGTGGGTGTGTGTGTGTGTGTGTGTGTGTGTGTGTGTGTGTGTGTGTGTGTGTGTGTGTGTGTGTGTGTGTGTGTGTGTGTGTGTGTGTGTGTGTGTGTGTGTGTGTGTGTGTGTGTGTGTGTGTGTGTGTGTGTGTGTGTGTGTGTGTGTGTGTGTGTGTGTGTGTGTGTGTGTGTGTGTGTGTGTGTGTCTCTGTCTGTCTGTCTGTGTGTGTGTGTGTGTGTGTGTGTGTGTGTGTGTGTGTCTCTGTCTGTCTGTGTGTGTGTGTGTGTGTGTGTGTGTGTGTGTGTGTGTGTGTGTGTGTGTGTGTGTGTGTGTGTGTGTGTGTGTGTCTCTGTCTGTCTGTCTCTGTGTCTCTAGAAAGCCGCGCGCGTGTCAATGTGTGTGTGTTAGTTAGGGGGGACCCGAGAAGGGGGGTGACAGAGTGCGTGCGTGTTTCTGTTAGTTGCAACAGAGAGACAGAGAAGCAGAGGGAGGAGGGGCTGTGTGATTGGGCAAATATGAAATTAAAAATAACTCACTTTCTGTTAACATGGTTAAAATCAAAATTTCAGCATAGGTTGATATGATTATATTCATTCATCAACTCGCTTCAAAATATTTTAGCTAAAACTGTGTCCACCACAATCATTAATGCGCTTTTAAAAATCACAAACAACACCAAATTCAAAACTTTGTATATGACTGTCACTACAAACACACTAACTAATACTCCATTAAATTTCATCCAAATTAGTCACTGTTTTCTGCCTATAACACCAACTTTTTGTTTCTTTTATAAGACACCTAGATTCAAACCTTCGCCATTTCAATATACTTTTGAAATTCAAAAATCTGGTCGCAATTCCTCTCGGGCAACCCCTCAAGATCATTTTAGTGCTTAAATGACATGATTTCGATAAACCGTCTAGGAGAAGTGTTTCAAAATACATGACGTGCAAAAATCATAATCATAATCATAACTCAAATTCTTCTAAGATTAACTATATTGTTTAAATGTAAAAGTTGTTCAAATTAATAAAACACACATGTCTACCAAAATTAGTTCATTTTCGTGTATGTATGTGTCAACCACAACAGACAACACGCTAGGTGGCGCTATACTGCCCCTGAGCCACACCCTAGGCCAGAGCTCTGGTTCTGAGTAGCGTTACCAATTCCACACGTAGCTGCCAAATGTCAAGAGTTTTAGAGCATGCCAAGTTGGTGAAAAAAGGAGTTAGGTAAGACGGAAAAAACTATAATAATAATCTGAGCAAAAACAATAGGGCCTTGCACCTACGGTGCAGCCACTTTCAGTGGCCGCACCTCGGTGCTCGGGCCCTAATAAGAATAATCTGAGCAAAAACAATAGGGCCTTGCACCTACGGTGCAGCCACTTTCAGTGGCCGCACCTCGGTGCTCGGGCCCTAAATAGTAACCTTTCTAGGGCCCAGGAGATAAAACAAAAGAGACTTCTCACAGGTAGATGAGGATGACTAGGATATGTACACGTTTTTATTTCAGGGAATACAGGTTATTAAAAAAAAAACTTTTATAAAACATTTCTTCCATTATTTCTGATTCCATGTTTTTGTTTCATCAAAATGAAGTTACACGGCACAACTGTGATTCACAGCTTCATTGTCTTTGTCGACTGAAAATAATGGTCTCCATTACACAAAGCTTATCCTTTGTTCTTCTTCTTCTTTTCATCCGAGGGTCTGGGCTGAGGCATGGGGGGTGCACCAAGCTTCTTGTTCTTAGCTTTTTTCACTTTGTCTTTGATGGCCTGGATGTCAATTTTAGATTCTGTTGTGTCTGCAAAGAAAAAAAGTAAATTCTTATCATTTCAAATACAGTACATATATAAACTAAAAAAACTAAAAGAAAACAAGATATGTCAACATCAGTTGTACCAAACTACAATTTACTATGTCTGGAGGGCATGCCAGACAGTTTGCCTAGGAATGGAACAGGAGAGAAGGTGTGGTTAAAAGACTGTACCTTTCTTGGCCTTCTTCACTACAGGCTTCTCTTTGGGTGGGATGAACGCTTTGTTCCGTTCCTCCTGTCTCTTACTCAGGGCTTCAGCTTGTTTCACCTTTGGGTAAAAACAAACAAACAGAAAAAAACACACAAACAAACACACACACACACACACACACACACACACACATATTAAGACGTAACCAGAACACACAAGAATTAGGTGAGGGCACCACCTCCTCCAAACAATACGAGTACTATCTTCTAACTTAAATGGATATCTGTAACAAGACCAGGGGTTTGATATGCATAGATCATATGCCACTTATAGGACTGATTATCTACAGCTAGTCTGCATAAATGTGCATGTATGAAGTACAAGACTAGTAATTTCATCAACTATGTGTTAAAAATGATCAATATATCATTTCAAGACTTTGGCATGACAAAATACTGCACATGGCCACTAGTACCTTTATTTCATTCATCTTCTTTCTCCTCTTCTCACTCTCACGCAGGAAGAATTCTCCTGTTGCCAGCTCTTGGTCAATCTGCAACATCAAACCACAAAACACACATTACCACCAACAGAGCAAAACAACACGATGAGACATCCTTACTGACTTAAGTGACATTTCTGTTCTTAATTTGTAGCTTCACCAAACACTCACTCTTAGAATAAAGGTGCTATATACACACAACCAAAAATGGTTTTATTGCTTTATATATGGCACCCCTGAAGGCTTAATCAAAGGAACCCCCATGGTTCTAGATATTCTATATCTTTTTAAAGTGTAGTCTCCTGTAGGGGGCGCTTGACTGACCTTGCTGTCCGGCTGCGGTGGAGGGAATGGCGTGTACTCCTTCTTGACCACTTTCTTCTTGGGCTGCTTGCGCTTGGCCAGGCTCTTGTGCCTGAACTTGGGGAGGAAGCGTTCCCAGTTCTGGGTGCGCAACTCCGGGTCGCTGGAAAGCTCGCGCTTGATCATCAACGTCTGGAGCAGGGAATTGCATTTAGTGCGTTAGGCAGCGTTCCACAATAGTGAGTGACAAAAGAAATTGACTGTGTTCATGTTGTTGATATGACAACTTAAGGTGCTTGCACACAGCCCAAATAAAACAACAAACAATAACAACAAAACGCCAACAAACACCAATAGTTGAGTCAGTGTGGCCATCAGCTATTAGTTGGTGTTTACTGGATTCGAGTTTGACATATTCAAAAGTCATTCTTCTCAATTACTGTCTGGGCTGTGTGGACCTCAAGGTTGTTTTTTTAAAAATATATATTATTTACCTGCAACCAACAACTACTAAATAGCTAGTTCCTTGACTTGGGTAAGACATGAAATCCGACAGTAATCTTTGTATGCATATTCCAAATAATGGAGGAGTTTGTGACATGTTTTATATACAAGATGTTGTGCCCAACTTTGACTCCCTCAGCTCCAGGCCATGCCACAGTGGCCACTGCACCCAGAGATGACAGTGTGTCAATCAGGTGGTCCAGAACAAGGATGGAACTCCTCATTGGGTCAGGTGGGCACAATCATCAGCCTAACACTTTTTACAGAACAACCACAAGGCTCTACCTCCAGTACATCTCAAACCTACTGTAGTAACATCACACTCCATATTCAACTGAAATCTTTAAGTACCTTAATATTGTAAATAGGATGGATGTTTTTCATTGTGTCCAACACCACTTTCCGCACCTGCCAAGAGCAGTTAAAGGATTAATCATAAATAACTAATGATTAACTACAGTACAGTAATTTCCCGCATATAAGCCGCATTGTGTATAAGCCGCAGGATAGTGTTTTACGCAAGTTAAAAGAAACAAAATCATATTAACACCATATTAACTGCCCCCCTGTATTAACCTCACAGCTGAAGACATTTTGTAAAATCAATGTATAAGCCGCGGCAAATAGTCGGGAAATTACGGGTAGTCACAGACACATATGTATATATCACAGACACAATGGCCACTAATTAAAATTATGAACAAAGTACAAAGTGCCTGAACTATGAAAGTGCATCAGGGCTTGAGAGAGCATTGAGCTGACCAACCAATGTTTGTTCTTAGGATCTTGGTCATGGGATTAAATAAGCAGACAGATGTTGCCTCATTAACAAATTAGCTTTAGTTAGATTGAAGACTTTGCCCGCCATTCAAATTAGAGCCCAATATGTGAGTAGACATTGGATGCCAGGCAGGGCTATTACCTCTTTGAGGCCATTGAAGGGACCGAGGGCTGATACGGTGTTACCCTGCACCATCACATAGCAGTTTGTGAGCAGCTCCAGAGCCTGAGGACGGGAAAGATAATAAACGTAAAACACATAAGAGCAAGAGTAGATTTTCACATTTTACTGGCTTTCTGAAATACAGCTCAAGACAGATCTATCTGAAAAATGCAGACACTGCAGGTCCTTGAAATTGTAAAATCCTGAAGTATTTTACCAATGAAGAATGCTACAATCAAGATAGCCAATGAGTACCCTCAAAGGGGGCTGAGCTCCAATTAATTCCTGTTTAATTCAATTGCAGCCCTTAGATGAAAATTAAGCATGGAAATGTGGAAATTAGATTTACAGTAATCAACAAATATTTGTTGGGAACTAATGCACCACTAAAACAATCAAACTCATTGATCAAGCAAGAGCATATACTAAGAATCACTGTTAGTGAGGAATCCAACAAAATCACATTGAGGAAAAATAATTCAGCATACTCTACTATGAGACATTCACAGGGAGGGCCAGCTCTCACCTTCAGTGTGGATCCCTTTGGTCCAATCAGCCTCTGTCTTCTTTTTACAAAGCGTTCCCTGTTCCGCACCAATGTGCCGATCTTTATGATGTCGCAAGCCAGGTCATCTTGTAGAATTCGGACAGCCTGTATATCAATACAATTATTCATCAATACTATCATAGAATCTGAGAAGGAATTCTGACACCCTGGATCACACAAATTGTATCACGCACTTTCTCTTGTTGGACAAATATTAGAACACACAAACCCACCTGTTCAAATGGTACACTTCGTGCCAGTAGCTTTATTAAATCTCTAGCCCTCAAGATTGCATATGGATCAAACGTCTTCTTTGTGGTCTTGACAGTCATACTTCCCTCAATCAAATCCAAGTTGGCATTAATAAACTGCAAACACATAAATGACAACTGGATTGTTAGCGTGCTTCCTTACCCAGTCTGCTGTACTAGTGGCAGCGAAGGAAATGTTAAGGTTGCATGAACAGTAGGTCAACTTACTACGTCTCCAAGGGCTTTCTGTACAAGGGGCCAACATTCTTTCAGATATGCTTCCCTGTATTTTGGAAACAGGGTGGCAAAACTGCTCTCATCTAGCAAACCTCTAGGGTTGTCGTCTTTAGTGAAAGCAGGTTCCTTCCATCCCTCTGGTACAGTCAATAGCTCCGATTCATCAACTGTCAATGTAAACATGCGTTAGCATTAAACATGGTTACCGTTATTAACTAAGGGTGATTGGATGTACACTCATTCAGAGGTCGATGTTTTGGTCTAATAATAAACTGGGCATGCTTGCCAACACGCTAGGATACGCATCTAAACAAGCCACACTGGCTAAGTGAATGGGGCTTTTATTTATCGCGTGTCCGCGGATTATCTGTTTTAGCGAAGCAAACACTAGTTTGTAACTATAGATAATTCAGTCACACATCCATTTGCGTATTGAATTCTAAACAAAATACCTTGATTTTTTGTCTTTTTTGTCTTTTTCTCAGGCGGTGCATCTTTCACGCTTTCCTCCACGGGCGTCGCCATCTTGAAACGACCGGATGTTCTTTTCATCGTTTTGTTGTAAACGTGTGACTTCCATTCGTCGGAGCATTATTGCCACCTAGTGGCAGTTCAGTAACACTGATACAAGAGAAAGTGGCCCTCCCTGGAAAATAAGCCATCCACTCTGAGAAGGAATGATGGATCAGGTAAAAATATGGTTGAAATACACCAACACTGCCATGTAGCCTATGCATGTATGCCCCCAGACTCACACACACAGGCTTAAAAACATTAAAATCACAGAGAAAAAAAATAACATTGCACAATATTTTATGTTGATTTATTGAACTCTGCCAGAGTGGTTTAGAAGTGTTTTCACTGCAGTTACAACTAAGAAGGTCAACACCAGAGAGCCTATACTTCCTCCAAGTATTGCCACAAGCATCGCAACCTCCTTCCCTGCAAAAGAGAGAGGGGGGGTCAACATCTGACAAAGACAAGACAGCATAGTCTACCCTAATGCTATTAAAATCTACCCCAAAATATCTCTTTTCCTTTAATGCGCCTGATGTTTCATCCATTAAGCATACTGAAGTATCACTCTACAAACCTCTTACACACCTAAGTAAAGCAGAAAAACATACCCCACCCAACTAGCCTGATACATTTCATGGCCTCAACTTACATTTCGAGTGTGTGCTGCGAGTTGACAAGATGTTACCAACCAACAACGGCCCAGCAGATACAACAGTCGATGGAGTCTGGCGTAGATCCCTGCGGACTTTGGATGACATCTTGGCAGGGCAAGTCTAGAATTCACAATCCACATTACCCTACTGGCAGCTCATTATTCTATCAAATAACTCTGGGAGGGCTGCAGGCATTCTCTATCACTTTCTGAAATCATCAAGTGTGATGCCAATGTGCTTTTTGCAAGCTTCACAACCGGGCAAAATGGTTTCTTATCTCTAGAACCTTTGCAAACATAGTGATGCTCAGTCTTCAAGAAACAGACATTACAAAGGATTTTTTTTCTTTTGTTGACAAAAGAACACAGGAGAACTATGTCAGACTTTACCGTGGTACAATTCTCATCTGGGGCGCAGACTCTGGTGAGGCAGTGGATGTAGAATGGCAGTCCAGCCGGCATAGAGAACATCTGGACCGAGAACCGGGTCATCTGTGCCATGCCATTTTTTGATAGCCATCGGAATGTTCGGTCAACTGGGCATCTAAAGGGGCAGTACCATGAGAGAATCCCATTTACTTGTTCATTTAGGTAGATCACTCTGCACGGTCAACTCAAAACATGGGAATCTGGGTTATACATTCTCATAGATAAACAATATTTCAAATAACATTTGCTCAAATGTTTTTATGATGACTGCTTCAAGACTAATATTGGTCAAATGAAAATTGAATGAGTTACTTCAGACCTGACACAGACCACTGGGTAAACTCTGGGGTTCAGCATCCTTACGCAACACAGAAGGTTAGTTCGGCCTCTTACTTTATCTACAGATGCCTCTCTGTCTTTGAACGTTTGGAGTGACCACCCACCCATCTCTGAGTAGTACGCCCTGGGTTTCGTCCAGAGGGTTGCTGCTCTCTGTTGCCCAGCACGTCACCACTTCCAGAAGTAGATCGGATGCAAATGTGTTGTGTGCGTTCAGGATCACCTCCAAATACAGGAAGTCTTCTGGATAGAGGATGATGGCGTGTGTGTAGTTGTCTGTAAATGAGTTGTCCTTGTACAAGGCCATGGCAACTTCTAGGATATGAGAGGAGTTGTACTCTACCAGTGTGTAAGAGAACGGCCTGAGGATTGAGATATTTGCTTGTGAAAATCATGGTACAGTAGTTCATACATGTTACTTTTTCGGCGCAAACATTTTAAGTCAAGAACTACATTTCTGTTGACTAGTTCTAAAAGAAATCAGATCATTCTTCTGTCTGTTTCTCAACACAATGGTCAGAAATAGCATTTTTCTCATTTCCGATAAATGAGAAACATTTTTGAAATGGGAAATAAGCCTAAAGATAGAAACTAGATCGAAGAAAGCAGCTTTCAATAACACAGCGATCAATGTAGTTCGGAGCCAGTGCAGTCTTACCACTCCAGGTGGACATTCATCTCGGTGTTGCGGAGGTAGCTCCTGGGGTAGATACACTTCCAGACCACCTTCAGGTCTCGCCGAGTGATGACCATCTCTCTGCTCAGTGTCACCGTCAACACGTTCATGAACTCAATGTGGGTCCTGTTCACCTGGACAGTAGAATGATTTGTTAAAAAGGTTTGTAATCAACAGTACAGTACATACTTGGCACATCCATGAACCCTGTATAGGGTTTGGTCTCTCATATAACATTAGAATCTTCTTAGATACATCACTTTATTTTTCCATAGCAAATTATGTTCAATTGCAACATGAGTGCAATAAAAACCACCAGGCAGTTCCATCAGTGCCTCATAACACGAGGACAGCACTGTAGTATTGTACTCATTTGCCTCATCTGTCTGTTAAACTGTCTTTAAATGGTAACATCTTCACACAGACAAGAGGGGCAAATGTATAGGCCTACCACTACGCTCGTGCCACAGTGATTAGGGTGGCGCGATGTCCTGAAGTAGTACAGGGTGCCACTGTCTGAAACTTGGCATCGCCCGTCGTTCAGGACCACTGTGACGTTGCCCCCTAAGTAGTCCACCAGGTGAGCCTTGGCAACACTGCCCATAATGAATGCTTGAGAGCACTGTGTGAACAAGCCCTTCTCTGGAGACATGGGGAACATAGAGCAGAAACAAGGGAACAAACCCACAAGGAATCTATACAGATATAGTCATATACAGATATAGTCTTATGCTACTTGTGAATATGGTACTTTTGATTATTTATCTATCTTTACCATTACATTTTTTCACTAAACCTTTCAAATCAAGGAAGGTTATTCTTATTAAGACACATTGAAATACAGCATATAGTGTAAGCAATACATAACATACTGTAACTGATGGGATTTAATATATGGAGATTAAAAGATAAAGACAAGAAAACATTTAGCTTTTTAGTCGCAGCAGCAAGTGGCTTCTACGATCTTAATGCTTTGATTTGTATCTCATTCAATTAGTGATTCTTACCATGGCACGCTGTGGTTGGACTGATGAGGGGACTGATGTCATAGTAGCCGCTTTGGCAGACACAGGTGTAGGAATCCAAGGTATTGATGCACACGGAGTGAGGAGTGCAATGGTTAAGCTCAAGCATGGAACACTCATCCGGGTCTAAAAATATGCAAAAAGCAGAAGAGCACAAAGTACACACTCAAAAGTGCACGAGAGGACCAAACAAGCATAGCATTTACAGTAGCTCTTGCCATGGTTCCCTCTCCAACACAATATACCGGGCCTGTTTACTATTATTTTAAGAACATTTGTGTCCTGGGTGATACGACAACAAGCGGTTTACATATGTATTCAAGGTGTACAGCCAGAGACATTGCTGATCGCTTGTGTTGAGATTCTGCTATTGTCAAGGTCACCTTCAGTAGAACGCACTCAACGCAGTGGCATTTACACTACAAAAGAGATGTGGTCAAATGCGTGTCAGACCACCTCAGGAAGTGGTTTGAGTCATTGGATCACAAAGCGTCTTGGTGCTTACACTTGTATTTAGAACTGACCAATTGTGATTGTGATTTTAAAAGCAAATGTAAACAGGGTTAAACATTACAGTGTGCAGATATCCTGAGCCGGTTCTTTCTATATCGTCTCATGATAATATCAAAAAGGAAACACAACATGAATTGATAACTGAGAGCAATCTCTATCTCACCATCCCAGTAGATAATGCCATCATTGACTGTAATTCCAGTTTGTGAAAGAGACTGGATAAATGTTAGCATTTCATCTGAAGAGAATGGAACCCTTGTTTCTTTAACCGAGGCCTTCAACACCACAAAACCGATTTTTGTCTGTGTTCCATTTCCATAGTCTTCAAATGTCAAAACGTCAACATTTGCAGGGTGGGGGAAGTCTTTGACAAGCTCTGAGATCTGAGGGGAGACAATATGGGACAAACATTTGTTTCATATTTCATTGTTTGATTCTACCATCTCTTCCACTGATCAGGAGCTCACTTTGTTTATGATGATGCGTTTCAGCTGAAGTCGTGGTGGTGACTTTGGGTCCTGTAACTCGGCAGGCAGCCTCCAAGGTACAACCATGGCCAGAGAAGACCTCATGAAGTCATCTACTAGGAAGCATTTAAAGAGATGAGATGTTAACATTGCTGAAAGTTACATTTACAGTGGCGTTCAGACCGAAGATTCCCTACGAGACGAGCTGCGATGCTCTTAAAACTTTGCAACTGTGACATGTTGAATGCTTTGCGACGGCTTGTGACGGCAACTACGTGCAACATGTATTAACACATTTTTTTTTAAAGCATTCCAATACACAACCACGTTCATTGTGGGAGTCATCAGAAATTCCACTGATGCTTAAATATACAGGTTTAGGGAAGTCCTTAGAGCCCAGTTTTGTACTTAACTCATGTTCAGCAAGTCCATTAAAAAATCTTGATAACTGAGAAAAACAAAGGGCAGATAATGTGCCTCAAACTTCTCTAGGTATCTACAGTAATTTCACGCATATAAGCCGCATTGTGTATAGGCCGCAGGACAGTGTCTTATGCAAATTAAAAGATCATATTAACACCATATTGGCTGCCCCCCTGTATTAACCTCATAGCAAATTTTTTTTGCAAAATCAATGTGTAAGCTTATAGTCGGGAAATTACGGTAGCTCGGGTCCTCACCTTGGCTGGAGGAGAGATCCACGCGTCCGAACATGGCACCGTCAAGCCGCAATCCGACATCCACTTCCGGCACTTTCTGCGCGCCGAAGCACAGCACCTTCCTGCTGGGGGACCCCCACCCGTGGCACTCCTCCCACACCTCCAGCACGTAAGGCCGGTCCGGGGGCAGATGCTCCAGGGGAAGCAGGGGCTCTCGAAGGCGTCCGCTCCTGACCGGAGAGCCATCCTCCAGGGTGAGACTGTAGCGGAAGGACCCGCCGGGGCTGGAGGGGCCGCTCCACAGAGCGGTGGAGTCCTCCGCTTGATAGCGCAGGTCAGACACAACACTGGGACCTTAGGACACACAACAAACACACAACAAACACACAATAAACACACAGAGACGCTGGAGAGAAGATGCTGTTGGGTATGACTGCCCAGAGGTGGAAAACTCCAGCTTCAGAAAGTAAAAGTCCAATCATGTAGTGGTTCTACCTGTGCACTTAGGTGATCTCTGCTCTATCTGTCTGTAGAGTTGTGCTAATTAGAGTCAGCTGGTTTCAAGTGAGTGGTTGGCACAGATATGTGGTAGGACTTTTACTTTCTGAAGATGGACTTTTCCAGCCCTGGGACTGCCAAATGACAAAAACAAAAACCCACAGAGATCATGAAAGTTTTACAGCTCAGCTGTGCATGGATATTAAAGATAAGGTTACAAACACATGTAATAATTCTAGTATGTTATAAACCCCAAATTAAACAAAAAAATGTGTCAAATCACTGATCACAAGACTGTGTGACCTTGAGCCAGTAAGACGGCGGTCAGTGGAGAATTATACCCACTCAAGAACATCTATACACACCTGTGTGCGTCTGAAGTGTCTTCACGTTCATGACAATGCTCTCGCCACACACAGCTTCTACCCTGGCCACGTAACGCTGACATGGGACCAGACCAGTCACTGTGTGGGTGGTGAGGAACGTGGAGGCCTGCAGTGCCCCCTGGTGGTACACTTTGAACACTGCGATCAGTGAGGCGTTCATGACCGACCAGCTCAAGGTGTAGTTGTCTGGCCCCGCAGAAGACTGATGGATGCTTTGTATTGAAGAATGGGCTGAAAGGCAGATGAAATGCTAAACCGTAAACTATGAGACTGAATAAATTTGCCACAGGCCATAAATTAACTCGATACAATACTGGCAGTGGAAAGACAGAGTATAAAATAAAAGGCATCACTGGTAATCGCAATAAGGTCGCATACCTTTGCTTTCTCTCCACATAAAATCTAATGAAACACATTCTCCTTCAGTCTATATTTATGCAGTCTTACTGAATGAACCCTTGTGAGTTACCCTTGGGGAAAATTTACCTTAATTGTGGGTGGCAACAATGAGATAGGATTAATGAGCTTTAACATTTCTAAAATCAATACAGTGCCAAATAAAGAGCAATAAAAATGAAAGGTTATTATTACCCAGTCCTGGGTTCTGAAAGACAATGTCCCATTATTATGAGGATCACAGGCCTACAAGGTCAGGCATCCTGACCATATAACTAATCAGAATTTGTCATAGTTCCTTCACTGAAAGGGTCATGTAGTACTTACTGACCAATAACTTGTCATGGGACATAATAATACACTACTCACATAAGTTTCGGGTGAAATGTAAAGTTTCAGCACAGAAAGCACTGACATATTGAACTGTTAGACGTGCACGTTCAAAGTTTACCTGTAAAGGTCATAGTGGATTTTGGGCTCATCTAAAAATCTCACCCAAAAGCTGAATATCTTTGCTTTTTGAGAGTAGTGCATATACCCCACCACTACACCAGAAGTGTACATGAAGTTGGTTCTCCCTTTGGAGCGACTTTAGGATCGTGGATTACCAGAGTTCCCGTCGGTCATCACGGTCTTGCTGGTGCGGGAGTCTGTGCCGGACACACACACCGTCTGGAGGCCGAACTGAACGCGGCTGCACGGTGGCAGGTCGGACGCGGTGAAGACGAACGGTCTCCGCGTGTGCCGGTAGATCGTCTCCTCGACCACGTGGTCTGTGCCGTTGAGGTGTAGCATTGTGAGCAGGAAGAGAGAGAACATATTGTTCTCTGGGCAGTCCCAGGCCACAGTCACCTGACTGGTGTTCCACGAGGTCACCTGGACGTTTCTGGGCACATCTGGATCTGTCACAGAGAGAGAGAAAGAGAGTTAATTGAGTTAAAGAGAAACTATGCAGGTTTCACTGTTTTCTTGTTTTCTGCTTGCAGGATTCTCTGCAGAGCTTCTCCTACAGCTTTAGCGTGTATATTTTACAACACTCTTCAATCAGTCAGTCTGCCTTTTCATGAGCATGATTCGAGGCTGCGAAACGTTCTGTTTGTCATGCCACCGGCCCGGTGGCACAAACTTGCAAGCGTGGTTTTTCTGCTCACAGGCGCTAGGGGGAAGTGAGACAGCCATCATTCAACTAGGATTAAGTCAAATAATAATTTCAAAGACACTGAAGCTGATCAGTTAAGGTAAATTAAGCTAAAAAAACTTGCATAGTTGACCTTTAACTAGAAATATCTCGCACTCTAAAAATTTCTATGCAGCACAGCACCATCTCTGGTTTAAAGTCATTATGTAGCTTTCGCTACTACAAATTGAGAGTTTTCAAAGCCAACCATAATGATTCAACTCTTAATGGATGGTGAAAAGACGACGCTTTTAAAACATTTCTGGAAATCGGATTGGGAGTAATATTTGGGCTTTTATTATACAGGGGCCAGAATAACGGTAAATACTGAAAGCATGGCTTCAGAATGACTAATGACAGAATGAATAATTGCATTGTAAAACTACACCTTGCACATTTTGTTAAGTATCTTTACCTGTGATGGTGAACAGACAGGTGACCGAGGGTCTCGTTGGCATCTCGTGGCAGGCCACATAGGGCATGCATCCCTTCAGACTGCTGAAGCGGTAGTACCGGGCGTCTGTGGTGTCCACACTGTGCGTGGTGTAGGCCCCCAGCTCCAGGTGGTAGATGGAGACAGAGGAGCGACGAAGAGTCCGAGGAAGAGGGGTCGCGGGGTCGGGTGTGGCTCTCCAGGACACGAGCAACATGGCGGAGCTGTGGGACTCCAATTTCAGGGGAAAGCGAGTGGAGTGGCCTGAGAAGTCACAAAGCTGTTACATTAACTCACATGCATGAGCTATGAAGGTTTAATGCATTGATGCAAACTATTTGGCTGCTAATTTCAGAGTGACATACCCAGCATCAGAATGAAGTCTTCACTTTGATGGAGATATAGAGGGTCTTTCTCACATGCAAAGAATTGCTCGGGTGAAAATACCTTCAAGGCATCCTGTGAAGGCCGAGGATTTTCACAATTCACTTTCTACATTCACAAAATTCTACAGTGTTCTTAGAATACAAATGTTCAAATGTGTAATTGTCATTCATGTATGCCGGGTTACACTCACCAGTGAAAATTCATTGGGTGTTTCCTCTTTTGCAGAATCTAGACTTTGAAGCTCTATGGTATGTAAGCCTATAATGTTGAGCACAGTACAGCAACCATTTTACACAATATACTGTGTCAACTCAAATGTTCATTCCTTTCTTATTTTCAACAGCTGTATTACTCTGGAGAACCATTTAGGTATAAATTAGATATTTCAAGGGTATATGTCATAACCCAGCAGACTATTTTACCCTGCAATGAAGGGTAAATAATAGTAGATACTCACTGTCACTGACAGAAAATGTCCAAGTTCGCGCAAGGTGTCCATACTGAAGTTGCAGAGAGTGGCGCTCGGATTTTGGGACGGTCAGAGAGTTAAATTTCCCGACCGTCCCAATGGACATCAGTTCAGCTTCATTTAACCACACACTGATTTTTGGTCTGTGAATGAGATGAATCGCCGGGGAACTTAACTTGGATACTTAAGCAGTGTACCAAACAAGCAGGTGGTATGAAGTTGTCTAGGGGGAAATGTTTACCTAACAGTTGCGTTTGTGTCCTTCACCAACCAGCATATGGAGAAGTCGTATTTGGTGCAGTCACCTGAAATGCATAAGGCCTAATTACATGTATTGAATTATTCAAAATTAGACTGTGCATGGGCTTGGTGGGCCTTAGCTAATAAAATGATCAGTTTGTAATATGGCAAGTTACTTACCCAAAGAACGTGAGAACTGGATGTGCACGGATATCAACGCAAATATTACGATGTTCTTGCACATCGTCATCATTCGAGTTGTTTGATTTCTTTCAATGTTTTAATTAATCACTTTAATTTGATATCAACTTGTAGTTTCCTTTCATTTCAAGGTTGTCACTCCAGGGCAAATCACTTCCCGGGGTAATCAGAAGTTGACGCACGAGCGCGCACAGCTGACGTGTCTGGTCAACTAATTAGGCCGTTTCTGAAAATGTGTTTATTTCCATAGAAACTGTCATCATTGAAGAAAATGGCATCGATTGATTATACTCAAATACCAACCCCATACACATCCATGTCTAAGTGTACGTTTATTTATATTTGCATTTGGGTATGTACGTAGTTACATAAGACTTCTGTACCACTGCTCAAGAGACAACACAATTACGCATATACTTTAGGCTACTGTAGGCCTTCCTTCCCTCCCCTCCATCTCCCTCTTTTACTCTCTCTCTCACACTCACACTCACACACACACACACACACACACACACACACACACACTTTTAACAAGTCCAGATTATCGATACAATAGAGGACATGAAGTGGGCTAGTTGTCTCTTCGAAATGTGAAAACGGTGAAGTGGATATATGTACATCATGGGAACCTGCATTATCCCATTTGCTAAAGGGCAGACCAGCTGCTCTTAATTACCTACACAGCCTGTCCCCTGAAACCAACGTCATGTGTCCACCTTCATCCTGGCACACAACAAAAGGTCTGTTGTAGCCGATCCCGCTCACTGCCCCCAAAAGATATCTTCACTAATTGAAGTCACAAGCAACACAGCCCAAACTGTAGGACGACACGGCATTTGTATAGGCAAACGTTGCGGGATCATTCTCTAGGGCTATAGTTTAGCAGCAAGATGGTCTAGCAGAAAACTTTACAAAAAAACTGGAACCGGTGGAGACATTGATGACAACAAGAAAGCACAGCTGAATTAACCCCAGGCCACCTCAAGAGTTAGGAGAGGATGGGCGTCTTCAGATGCTGGTTGTCAGTTTGCATGGTGGGATTGCTTTTTTCCACAGTGCAGCCTGATGACTCCTCGTTCAGCCTGGCCGGGTTGCTGAGGAGCCTCTCTTCCGGGATACTCGTCCGCAGCGAACCCGTCGTGATTGACAGGCTAGCTCAACTCGACAGAGACTTGCACGATGTTCGAGAGAAGGATGTGGAGCGTAACGAAATCCCCACGTTTGAACCAGAGCTGAAACAGGCCTCTCAGATTTCCGACGACCCCACGAAACAGGGACCAAAAGTCTTGACCAAAGATGGCATTATTAGAGGCAAAACCGTGGACAAGGCGCACATATTTTACGGCATCCCATTCGCAGATCCGCCACTGGCCGCATACCGATGGAAACCGCCCCGACCTGTGACCCCATGGAGAGGAGAGTACGACGCCACCTTCCGCAGGGCTGCGTGCATGCAGGGCTGCATTGGGCCCATCTCTGAAGAGTGCCCAGCTAAGGTAAGTTTGGAGACACTCTTGTCATCACTCTAGTCAAGGGTTGGGCTCCAGACAACTCCTGTTATTCACATGGTAGAGAGTATCAGAAAAGCAGCCAGGCTTGACTACAAAAGTACTAAAATTGATAATTTTGTGCTTCTTTTTAACTCTGTGGAACAGTTTCCTCTTGAGGGAATTATTTTCAGTGGAGAGATTTCCATCGAGAGAAAGCTTTTAGACTATAGGTTTAATCCATGGATGGGGAAAGCAGCCCTACTGTATATGTCCAGCCATATAAAAGTCTGTCCTACACTTGTGTGCTTCCAGGTGAGTGAGGACTGCCTCTACCTGAACATCTTTGTCCCTCGGAGTGTGGACTTCACTGCCCCTCTGCGCTCCCCCATGCCCGTGATGGTGTGGGTCCATGGGGGCGACTTCATCGCCGGAACGGCCTCCAAGCCGCTGTACGACGGCCGCTTTATCAGCAACTTCACCCACACTGTGGTGGTGAGCGTGGCCTACCGTCTCGGTAAGACACCCAGACCCCTCAGTCATACGTCCCCCCTGTTCATCATGAACAGTTGGGATCCCAGCGACCCTCCACTTGTTGGCTGTGGGTGCCTCTCAACATGCCTCCTCGATCCTCGATGCTCGATCCTCGAGGGGCGTTCCCACTGATCTATAGCTAACACTGGATAGACTATCCCATTGTTTCCCCCCATCATTCTTTATGTAGATCTGTGAGGATCGAGGCCCGAGGAGCGAGGGAGGACGTATAAACGCTGCACGAGAGGCACCTTATGAGTTGATTTTGTGTGACTGTCACATATTTAGTCAAACTCTGTATGGTATATTTGGTATATGCTTTATACACTCTTGAGGCTAGTTTGAAGGGTAATCAAGTGTGATATAAATTCCTGAAGTGCAAATATCATTGATTAAAAATGCAAAGCTTGATCATACTGAAGTCACTTTCAGGATTGCACATGCTAAGTGACAGTAATTCTAACTCTGAACAATATTGTATCACTCTACAGGGGCTTTTGGCTTCCTGGTCTCCGGTAAAGATTCCAAGACCTCGGCTGTGGGGAATTACGGTATTTTGGATCAGCAGGCAGGCCTCCTTTGGATCCAACAAAACATAGCTGTGTTTGGAGGTGACCCGACCAAGGCAGGACAACAGCACTCACACACACACACACACACCTGACTGTGTGAACACAACATACAGGGGGGAAATTGTTTCTTGATTGTTGATGTAGGTGACACAGATAACTGTAGGATGCAAACATTTGCCACGGGCGATTGACTTTTTAACTGAGCGTTTCCCCCAGCAAATCTTGGGCACTATTGAAGCCTTATATTAGTAATTCACATGATGAAGTGATGCGACCCCCCCCCCCCTCCCCCCACACACACACTCTGTCAAAATTGAAGAGAGCTCAGTGTGAGATTCGCTAGCGGAGCAAACAAGGTCTTCTTTCATATTCCATGGTGCTGAAGGGGGATTTCTCTAATGAACCGACTCCCTTTGCTTTGAGATTAAACAACAATTTTGTTGAGTCATACCAAATACGAAATTGAATGAACAGAAATAGACATCAGCATGTCTGTCTTGTGCTCTCTCTCTCTCACACACATGCACACACTTTGACACACACAAACACTCTATATCTCTCTATCTCTCTATCTCTCTCTTTCTCTGTGTGAGTAAAAGTGCTAATAACCAGAGAGAGAGGGGTGTATAAATTGTTGCATTATATACAGTCTAGTGTACAGCATACATACAGTCCATGTAAGTATGTAAAGTATGTGTACTGTACTGAGTGCGTGTCCTCATGTGTTGCTGTATGCCACTGGGACAGGTGACCATATTTGGTGAGAGCGCCGGAGCCCAGAGTGTGAGTCTGCACCTGATGATCCAGAGCAGCAAGCCGCTCTTCAAGCAGGCCGTCTTCCAGAGTCTGCCTTTCTCCATCCCTCTCAAGACCAGGTAGGCGCTTAGGCAAAGTGGTTCTCAAACCTTTTCTGTCATTCCCCACTTTGGAGTCAAAAATGTCCCACTTGTCAAAAAAGAAAGGCATTATTAAAGATAGGCATAATTCTTTTTATTATGATTTCCCTTCTGTTCCTCACGCTCCACCTGTCTCTATTCCCCACTAGTGGGGCCCGCCCCACACTTTGAGAACCACTGGGCACTTAGGCAAAGCCTGCAAATCACCACAGGCTGCATGAGGATGTGTATAGAATGCATAGACTGTATGTGTTTATGACAAGGGCATATATTACAGTATATACACACACACTACCCACAAAAAGTTAGTTGTATCTGGCTTTTGCGGTGAAATTTATGGAAAATGTTCAAGCTACAGTGGTTATATCCTGAAAGTGGGGCAATTAAGTAGAGGCGTGCAATGGTGATCTCAGACAATTTATTGAAACAAAGGCCAACAAATTTCACCTGAAAGCTGAATATCCCTGACTTTTTGTGAGTAGTGTGGGGTATGGGTTTTTTTTTTCAATAGGAATATAGATTGTTCATTATTTGTGTAACCTGGAACCCATTCGATAATCAGTGAACACTGAAAATGACCAGGGAAAATAGCTCAGTTACACCACATTTTAATAAGAAACAAAAAGCAATTACATACATGCTGAATGAAAGTGGTTTTTGGTTCCACTTATGACCAAGGTGAGGTATGAAAATAGGATGTGGAGGATGCCTAATCATTTGATTAGCCTTTTTTTTAGTAATTCATTTGATGTACTGTGTGTGTGTGTGTGTGTGTCTCTGCCTGTCTTTCTGTATGGCAGACATGATGCCCTGAAGCTGGGGAAGGACTTTGCCAAGCAGGCCAACTGCTCAATGAAGGACATCGTGTGCCTGCTGTCCCTTAGCCCCCAGGCTGTTCTCGCTGCGCAGATCAAATCCAGTAAGAAGACCTCTCTTTTTCTCACACTGTCTCTGTCTTTCTTTTACACCTGAGGCCACGAGAGCCATGCTTTTTGTAAGACTGGACTGACATGGACAGGCCTCCAGCATCTCAGGATTTCGGTATCTTTAATCTGATCTCATCTTTTCGTCTGTCTGCGGTGTGATGAATAGTTTTTGTGATAACTCTGGTTTTAGTTTCTTATTATGCCATGATTCCATTGCAGTAAATTACAAAAGCTAGGAGTGTGATATTTTATTAATATAAATGTTGAAGACAAATCTGTATTACTCGTCATTCTGTACCAACAGTCAGTACTCATGATCTATGAAAAACTTGAAAATGAAAGTTACAGTAAAAATTACTCAAATGACACAAGCATGTATCTGTGTTTCCCCAGGCTCAAAGGTGATCAACCCCTTCCGGTTCCTTGAGATGTTTGAGACCTGGGGACCGTACATTGATGGAGAACTCATCAAAGAGCAGGCTGTGACTGCCTTCCAGAAGGGACACTGGCAGAAAGAGAAGCCAGTACTCTTGGGTAAGGCCACAACTTCAAGTGTCCACTTGTAATGTCCACTTGCCACACATTTTGGGTCTAGGGAGATCATTGTGTGGGACAAAAAAAAACTGTCACATTTCTTGAATATTTTCCTTTTTTCTTCAGAACTCTGCAGATTTTTAAGTATTCACTTGCCACACATGAGCATGGTATGAGTAAATTACTGTTTAAAACGAACTTCAGGCTTGATAAGGATCTGGCTCCCTTTGTGGTTCCTCTTGATGCTTGTATTTTATGGAATATCTCAGCACTTCTCTCTACACTGTTGTAGTTTTTTTGGTAGTTGAACTTTATGTATACTCTAGGGTGTGACCATAGGACTTCAGAAACAGATATTGGGTGTTCCATAAACTACACTGTGTGCTGTGAGGCGGCCATATTGTTTTGGTATGTTCATTGTAATATTTTCTTGGCAGGCACCACATCAGAGGAGGGGGTGATATTTGTGTTTGGGGTCTTTACCAAACCCGTGTCTCCGGTGGAGTGCACGGTCTACACCACGGCCATCTTTAAACAGCACACCATCCGCATCCTGCGCAAGTACCTGCCGCTCTACAAGGATGCGGACCGCAGGGACATGCTGTCTCAGGTGAGTCACTCACAAGCTTTCATGTGCAAATGCACACGTGTGCACTCACAGTCCACTCATGGTCAAATGTCCTAGTTTATTCGCTCTCTTTCTCTCTCTCACTTTTTCTCTCTCTCACACACACACACACACACACACACACACACACACACACACACACACACACACACACACACACACACACACACACACACAACCACACACATAAATACATACACATGCATACATAAACACACAAACATGGTGATGTGCTCAGAGCCATATGGAATTATTTCAGATATTATCATGTGACCTTACCTTAACATTAATGGTTAATGCACCGGTATACATGTTATGCCAATGCATGGTAAACATCGTATGACTCAGTCCAAATACACCCAACTAAATAAAATAGTAATGTCTGGGGTGAGCGAAATATTCTGCAACGACATTGGCGGATATAGAGGACGCACAGTCTCCTAACTTCCTTAGAGGGTGTGTGTGTGTGTGTGTGTGGGGGGGGGGGGGTCAAAGTAACTCCGCAAAATTCTGAGGCCAGTCACATCCGTTCCTTTATCTCCTGAGTTGGCCTGACAAGGAGGCCCGCGGAGCGTGACGAGGACGCAGCTGTCTCCTTCGCCTGTCTGCTGCGTGCCGCCAAGCTGCTCCAGCCAACCCACATTGGATTAAAATGAGCACTCAATCCATTATTAGCCATTAGAGGTATTTGAGTCATGCAAGGAGATAGCAGGCTCACAGCGTTAAGAGGAGAGGTGTCCTTGCCGTTAATTGGAAATCAGAGACAAAACTGGACATATTCACTCCAGACAAGCTGAATGACCCTCTAATAGGACTTTTGATCAGGTATAATTAAATGTCTGTTCAGTTAAGTAGGGATGAAATTATCGTCAAAATAGACAGCGAAGGCAAATGTAATAAACAGAAATCCATTGCTTTGATGTTAAAAGCAGTTGGATGTTAGTAGGTTGTACAATGATTTTATGTCAATAGCTTTGCTACACAGGTGATGAGAACTACAGTAACACTTCAGTCTCTAAATCAGCTCCGCTTTGTCAAACCGCTGCGCTGATGTTGTGTGACAGTTGCTGTGATGGTGGCTGTAACTTGGCTGCACATGTTACCAGCAGAGGGCGCTAGAGTCTTTGGTACGCCTGAGAGGAGTCGGCCCCAGTTTCGCCACCGCTGAGCCCATCCACAGGATTCTGCTCTAGACTCTGCTGGCCGGATGGATGAGAACCCCCCCCCCCCCCCCCCATGTCTAACTGCCAAGGCAGACTGTCATGCAGATGGTGATGCTTTTATTTGAATTAGAGCACTGGGATGAGACAGAAAGAGAGATGCAGAGAGAGAGCGAAAGAGAGGGGGGAGAGAGAGAGAGAGGCAGAGAGTGGGACAGAGAGAGCGAAAGATGCAGAGAAAGAGAGAGAGACACAGACAGAGAGACAGGGGCAAGAGATAGCTTTGATTAATAATAGAAGATTTTGAATATGTTGAGCCATACTTGGCCTCAGAGAATTCATCAGCCCATATGTAGACTAAAATAGAAAGCACAGTTTGGCCACAGATAGACAGAGAGAAAGAGAGAAAGAAAGAAAAAAAATCATTGATTACCAAGGGAAAAACATTTCTCTGCATTTTACTCCTCTGTGGTTAGTGAACACACACACACACACAGACACACACACACACACACACACACACACACACACACACACACACACACACACACACACACACACACACACACACACACACACACACACACACAGTGAGCACACAGTGAGTAATGACGCACAAGCCCCGAGCAGTGGGCAGCGACTGCTGCGGGCACCTGGAGAGCAGTAGGGGGTAGGTGCTTTACTCAAGAGAGCACCTCAGCTGTGTGGATGTGCACATGGGAGAGCGATGTTCAACCACTCCCCTCTGCTCTACCAGTCAGGGCTCAAACCGGCCACCCCTTCCATCGCAAGTCTGATTCCCTAAACCAGTGGGCTACAGGCTACAGCAGCCCCCCAAGATTACTTGTAGATAGTGTAGGTAAATGCCTAGAATTAGCACTGAGACGAGATATGATATTGGTGTGTGAAATGACTTGAGGTCTGGGACAGGAGCGGGTTATTATTATGGTGTGACAGGACAGCTTGCAGGCTGAGGTCTGACTTTTAAATGCAGCCCGTCAGTAGGGCCTCCGCCAGAGAGATGGAAAAGGTCTCCACACAAATGTCAGGTCTCATGAATATTAAAAATATGAGAGACCTGGGGAAATGAAGAGTGGGGATGTGAGAAGCTTGTGTGTGTGTGTGTGTGTGTGTGTGTGTGTGGCGGGGTGTGTGTGGCGGGGGGGGGGGGGTATAAGAGCATGTATCCACTTTAAGCGAAAGTATTTATGGTGCTTTCTATAAAAGAAGGTTTTTCTATCAATGATTTACAGTCATGGGTTGGGCTTTAAGTGTGCAGTGCACGTGTCATCCGTGCCTGACTGTGCTCTTTAGAACGTACACACAAACTCCACTGCAATGCTAATGTTTTTCAGTTAATTCACTGCCAGTGTTCCTGACCATCTCTTCGTCTTGTGTCTGTTGTCCCGTGTCTGTTGTGTCTGTAGATCGTGACCGACTACGTGTTCCTGTGTCCGTCCCGCCGGGCGGCTCGCGCCGGCGCCCTGGCGGGCAGCTCGGTGTGGATGTACGTGTTCGACCACGTGGCCAGCGACCCGCGCGTCTGGTCGGGCATGTCCATGTGCTATAAGCACGTGTGCCACGGCGCCGAGCTGCCCTTCCTCTTCGGCTCGGCCGGCGTGGGCAACTTCTCGCTGGCGACGCCCGAGCGCCTGCTCTCCAACCGCATGCTGTGCCACTGGGGCGCCTTCGCGCACGCCGGCGACCCCAGCTCGCGCCTCGAGCAGAGCGACTTCTGCCGGCAGCAGCGGCCGCCCGCCTGGCCGCGGTACGCCGGCTCGTCCGGCTGGCTCGTCATGAACTTCACCGTGCGCGCGCACGCGCAGGCCGGCTCGCGCAACGACATGTGCGACTTCTGGGACAAGCTGGGCATCTACTGAGTCCCTCTCCAGGAATGGACATTATGGGGGTGGAAGAGTTAGCGCACAGGACAGGACAGGTGAGGTGAGGTGCACCTGAGATGAGATGAAACTGTATGTAATGTAACAGGGATGTCAGGTAATCTGTAGTGAGGTGTCAAGGGCACAGTAGTTGTAGGGCTGTTGTGAACATGTTCAGAGAGTCCAGGGTGTTTTGTTTTTTTTGCTGGCCCTTTTCCCCTCAGTCAGTTTAGGCCACTATTTTAGAGCAGTTTTGTAGACTGGCGCAGTTTTAGGATCAGTTAGTCACACCTGCTAACGCAGTCTGCACACGCTCAGTGCAA